>NC_142076.1:2041309-2198333 GCF_059756535.1 Pantherophis guttatus
ATAGAACATGCTTTTATGTTTGAGGCTCAAGTTAATAACCTTGGACTATCACTTGCTGCAAAAACTGTTCCAGTCCCCCTTCAAAATCAGAGGGTGCATCATAACTCACAGAAGGAAAAGTAGGTTCCCTTTTGATGTAGCTAAGTGGGAAGGGAAAAAGCCCAAAAGCTGAAATCAAATGTGATTATTCAGCTCTCAATTTCTAGAAGACGACCTAATAAAAGCAAGGTCTTCTCTTCCAAGTATGACTCATCTCTCTGTGCTACACACACAAACACACACACACACACACACAGCTTAAAAAAAGGAAGGAACACATATGAGGGGCCAATTCTCGCATCAACTGACTGCCAAATCCCACCACTCAAAGATTCTTCTAGAAGCAAATTCAAAGCTAGAAATGTTCAGGTTCATTTCCATTTCCTCCTGCCCTGTGAAGCTTTAAACAAGTCACAGTCAGTCAATTCATCTCATCCTGAAAGAGGAAGATCATGAGAAATAGACATGACAAGACAGTGAAGTGCAATGAAATAATCCAACCAGAAACAGAAGCTTAACAGTTTTTTCTTCATGGATTATTTGAAGGGATGGGATAAAAGCATAGCTCGAAAACAAGGCATTTGCCCAGAGTTAAAATCTGTCATTACGTTATCAGGTATGAATCTTGAAAAACAATGCCTGACAAGCCAAATCAAGCCTTGGTCAAATTAAATATAGAACTGCCAGATCACACACAAAATGGGGAAGGAAAACTAGTCAAGTAGCTGACACTACGCCAAATCTGATAACTTGGCATCTGAAGTGTTTTAAAGCTTTAAATAAAACACTCCACTGACCAGCTCTTCATCTTGGTACCCAAATGCAGAGGGATTGAAACTGCTGGAACATCTTCCAGCACAGCTAACTTGAATATTCAGACACTCCAATCTTTAAATTTGTAAGAAACAGATACTGTAAGTGAAGAAGATGAAAAGGTTTTATTTTCTTTGCATTTTCTCCTAATGGAGGAGAGTTGGCCACAAAACTTTCTGTAATGATTGCATTTATATCCAAACTTTCATGCAATGTGTTCAAACTTGTGCGCATGGCCACTTTTAATCTCATTAACTGTATTAAACTAGAAAGCTTATACTAAGAGTGTGATTAGCACAAGGTCACCCAATAAATGTTCTCGCAAGGGGGAATTCAGCAGTCCCGGTGCAAGCCCAACAGCTGAGCAACCAAAAAGTTCTACTTAAATGCGCAGAGCAAAGGGGCAATTTTATCTGGGAAAACAGCACGGAAGAAAGAAACATCTTGCCAATCTCAGTACTTCCCCCCAGTGACTTCTGGTTCTGAGTTAGACCAGTCTATACTTTTTACAAAAGAGAGAGAGAGAGAGAGAGAGAGAGAGAGAGAGAGAGAGAGAGAGAGAGAGAGAGATGGGTTGAATCTGCTGAGTTTTCTAATTCCAAATCTTAATTACATACTATTTGCATATGTAGAGAAACCTTGTTTTATTAAACCTCCACTCTCACTAAAATTAATTTACTTAGATCCCCAGGGTGATAACAATCAATTTTTAAATCACAGATAAAAGCAAAGCAAAGGGTCCCAGTAAGCTAAGATTTGCTTTCACTCTCTAAACTTGTTTCAGTCAAAACCAAATGTATTATAGGAGTTTGGCAGGTTAGCACACTGCACAAAAATCAACAGAAATTGTCCCAAGAGCTGAGATGTCTATATCTGTTCAGGATTAAGTCCGCTAAAGTTAATTGAGCCTGTGTGCAGGTAGCTGAAGAAAAAAATCTGCAACTTTTAAGTCACAACAAATGAGCTGCTGTCAGTGGAAAATCTGGCTCAGCATTTCTCACCCATGGCAATTTCCCAAGCCAGCATGAGGAATTCTGGGAGTTGAAGTCCACACATCTTCAAGTTGCCAGTCTTGAGAAAGACTGATCCAGGCCATTAAAGTCTAGGTAAACACGAGAGCTCCTGATTCCACTGCTACCAACTGTGAGGGATGCCAGCAGTCAACAACCTTTAGTCTCCTCTCTCATATACCTGGTTACACAAATGGTGCCATCTTCTTATCTTCTACAAAGGGTTTCTATATTTTGAAGAATCTTGGTCACATCCTCCATGCCTTTACCAACATCTGAATCAGCTTCTTTCCATCATTAACCTCTGTGTCACTGCACAATCTTCCCTCTGCCAAGAAACTACAATATATTTCTGAAATCCTGGTTTATAGCATTAGCATTTAGACTTATATACCACTTCACATTGCTTTACAATCCTCCCTAAGTGGTTTACAGAGTCAGCCTCTTGCACCCAACTATCTGGGTCCTCATTTTACCCACCTCGGAAGGATGGAAGGCTGAGTCAACCTTGAGCCGGTCAGAATCGAACTGCCAAATTACAGGCAGTCGGCAATCAGCAGAAGTAGCCACGGCTCCTTTATTATCCTTTCTCACTAGCTAAACGCTGCAATAATACATTTGAGATTTTTTTCACAAAAAGATGTTATATAGAGTTACATTTTATAAACACCTATATTGTCGTTTTGCAGCTCTATTCTTTTTAAGTCAACATTTAATTTTTAGTTTACATTCTTAGGATACACAATTAACAAAATGATCTTTAAAGAGAGAAAAAAATGAGGGGGGAGGAGAAGGGGGATGTCCCCATACTCTTATATAAAAAAAAACAAATATAACTAACAATAAAATATTTTATTCAATTTATAGGAATGCTCCTCTCACTTCTGGATAAGGGATGCAGTTAAAAATATCAGTAAAACAAAAAATAGAGATACAAATATAACAAAGAGAAAAGCAAAAAAGGATGGAAACCAAGGGAAGAAAAAAACCAACCATAATCCATTTAGTAGCAACACTGCTCAGACTTCATGCTGCAGGTGATCCTAACTTACCATCCGCTTATTCAGCGACTGTCCAAAGTTGTGACAAGTGGTATTTTATGACCGGTCCATCCTTCACAGATCAATCTTGGTCATGTGATCATGATTTGGGTGCTGGGAAACTGGCTCTCACAGTGGTTGCAGCACCCCAGTCACAAGACTGCCATTTGCAGCCTTCCCAGCCAGCTCCCCACAAGCAAAATCAGTGGGGTGGCCAGCAGGGAAGGTCACAAGTCTATCTGATAAATCCCCCAGGCTCCCTGTTCTCATGCTGTGCTGTGGGAGCTTCCCCCAGCCTTGCTGTGCTCTGGTGCCTGGCCTGTGTCAAGCCTCCCACACAACCCCCCCCCCCCAACCATCCTTTCCCTGGGGCTTATGCTGCTTCCTGCTTAACGACCAACCTGTACGCCTTGGGGTTATAATGGCAACTGGGACTGCCAGGATTGTTGTCATCCAGCAATGTGGTCATGTAACACCACGCTTTATGGCCACATTGCTTTGCGAGGGCAATCCTGGTCCCAATTGTGTCATAACCCAAGGACTACCTGTTCTGCCGACCTTATGCCTCAGGGAATAGTCAGGTTTTAAGGGCTTTCTGAAAGACCAGCAGGGTTAGGGCCACTTTAATCTCATGTGGGGTGGGGGCAAAGGGCAAAGGCAGCAACACAAACAGGCATGCTTCCTGGGCCCTCCTAGATAACCTTTTTAAATACGGTAATAGATGGGACTTGGAGCTGCCTCTTCTGCTGGACATGATGAGGCAGGTAAAGATAACTGGAGAGAGATGGGCCTATGAAGGGCTTTCTAGATGGCAACTAGCATTTTGAATTGTACCTATTGCAAGCCTATTGGGAGCCAGTGCAGCTCACAAAGCAGGATGAAATATGGGTGCACCAAGGCACACCCATAATTGCTTGTGTTGTTACATTCTGGGCCAAGTTCTTCAGAGACAGCCCACAGTAATCCATGTGGGTGTAACACACACAGTGGCTGAACTCACAGCCCTAGAGTACTCTCCAACTCCTCAGGAGTATCAGAACGAACCTCAGATAACACTGAGAGACTGTGCTTTAGTCAACTCCATAAGGCCTACTTCAAAGCCAGAGTCCATCCTGGCCATGGTGGTGCAGTGGTTAGAATGCAGTATTGAAGGCTAACTCACTGCTCACTCCAGGAGTTCGATCCTGACCAGCTCAAGGCTGACTCAGCCTTCCATCCTTCCAAGGTCGGTAAAATGCAGATCCAGATTTTTGGGGGCAATATGCTGATTCTGTAAACCGCTTAGAAAGGGCTGTAAAGCACCGTGAAATGCGATATAAGTCTAAGTGCTATTGCTATTGCTATCCTGGAGCAAATCCAAGCAACTTTCTTCAATAGATACATAATGCATTCCCAATGGCCCTACAAATGAGTCTCTGGCTCCCCTCTCCAAGGAGAAACCAGGGTTGCTGGATACCTATCAGCAGATGCAATGAAGATGGAAAAGCGGCAACAGATATCACCGCGAGGGAGGCCTTAACAGCAGATCGGCCTTGGGCTCAGATGGCTTCATTCCTTCTAAGCATCTCTTAACCTATTTCATCTCTCTCAGCCCCTCTGTCAATCAACAATCAAATAAACCCCACCTCCATGTGAGAGGGAGCAGCCCTGGAAAACTTAAAGCCACCAGAAAGTGATCTGACCCTAATAGGGAGGGATAACAGTTTCCTCAACTCCAGATCATGTCACCACTGTCCTGACAGGAAGACCAATTCCAAACTTTCACCATCATTGTGTGTGGTGCCCTCAAAGTCCTTGGCCCGGTCCATGAGTGTCACGGGTGGCCATAACACCTGCGCCAGTTCCAACTCTACCAGAGAAGGCAGACTGAAGTCACCCAGACCATAAGCCTGGAGAACTCCACCGCCACCCTGGAGTTGAGGAGCTCAGGTAGGGCAGATGCTATGCAGAAAGGAAGCAGTTATAGCAGCAACAATCCCAACTGAACTCTTCAGCCCAATTTCACTTCCAGCTATTAATAGGGCAGCATCTCTGAACACCTCTCCAACTTCCTCATATAAACAAAAACTGTTGGCTCCAACTATACTCCTGGTGCCATGTTGGAAAAATAAACCCCTCAATCTGGTTAATAAATAAAACAACGTAGCTAGTAATACTCAGAAATTCAAAAATCTCAATAGGGACAATTGTAAATCAAAAGTGCTGTGGAATAAATTATTTTTACAGTTTTCTTATATGGTATTAAAGTGTTAACTGAACCTTGGAAGGAAACTATTCCAAAGTGAAGTAGCTGCTAGAGAAAAATACCACCACCGTCCACTCAGCAGCTCAAATAGGAGACCTTGAGCGTCTCAGAACAGGCTTGTTCTGTCTGCAGTAAGTGGAGCTGAAAACAGCACTTTATCGATCAAATAAATGTATGTATACAAACAATAAATAAATCTTAAATAACAATCGAAATGAAATATAAATAAGTTAATGGGAGAATGGACCAAAATCTCACATACAATGCAACCATTTTATGGGCTCCTCGTTCCCAAGGGATCCTGAAGCCTGCTGAAAAAAATACATTTTAAAGGATTTCCAGAAGGACAAGAGAGTCAAAGCTAATTCACTTCAGAGGGAAAGGATGTTCCTTAGGTAGGGTACTGCAGCAGAAAAGGATTTTCTCCTGGGTCATCCCATCAAATGTATTCTTTTTAGCAAATGGGACCCATAACATGCCATTCCTGCCAGAACTGATATGCGTAACCATAGAGAGGTAGTCCTTCAAATAACCTGGTCTCAAGGCAGGTAGGGCTTTAAAGGTAAAAAAACCCAACACCATTGTAATGGAATGTGTGCCTGATCTTGGAGAAACAGGGAAAGATGCTGCCTAGGACACAATTGGAGAAGAGAGAGGCAGGAGCCCCGTCGCTTAGTGGTTGGAGAAAGAAACTAAGGAACTATCCACCCTAAAGGATCTGGTGGTTAAAAGTGGAGGTGAGAAGTTTAGGCTTGCAAGATTGTGTTAATGTAGCCTTACAATAAAATAGAATTCCTTCATCTAGCCCTGTTTCTGCCTGGGAAGACTGACACCACGAATTGGACCAATCTGGTGACCGATGTAGACTGCGGAGCAGAGGCTTAACATGCCCTTGTCCTAAAGGGACACGTAACTGCCCCAGCTGCCATATTTGCACATGTTGAAGATTCCATTCGGTCAGATTCACTACTAGGCTTCCTCCACTAGCTCACCAGACATTTTGTCTGTTGATTTCCCTTCTGTTGATCTGTTGAGGTAAATGGTTGGTGATTTTGGTCTCAGGTACTCTCAGTCAGTACCAGATCATTTTAATAAAACTGCATTTATACAGAGTTTGGTCATGGACAAGTGAAGTAGATTTGGGATGCAGTTCACTGAAGAAATTCCAGGACCTTGTTCAGGAACAATCACATGGTCTCTGGCTGCCTCTGAATTCCAAAGTTTGAGCAAGAACCTGATGGGACTGTCTACCAGATTGCTGGGAAAATCCACACAGCCCCATCAGAGTTCATCCACTTCCACAAAGTGTCTGGTGTGGATCAATGTAATCAATCACCTGTCTGGAAGCAGAAAGCCTCACTGGGACTAGGAAGTGACCTGTCTAAAGCAAAAGATTAATAGCAACGCCCTTTGTCGTGACTCGTGAGATCACAAGCCAGTTACTACAAGGTAAAATGAGTCAAGCCAGAGATTATATGGGGAAAAGCAAATGGCCAAGGTCGTCCAGATCTTGAAATCTGTAATGGAAGGATGGTAAATACCTGTCCAACCATGACAATCACATGGTCACAATGGGATCTTCTAGTGGGCAGTTCACAATTAGAGTCCCGAATATGTTCTCATACGCCAACACCTCTAAAATAGAGTCCTGGGTCAAAGACAACTCATTCCTGAGAATCATCCCACCCATCCCCTTCTCACACACATACAACTTAAAGAGTTGTAGCTGCTAAAAGACCCAAAACACAGAAGAGAGCATTTCAGAGAGCATCCTGTCTATACCACATAATAAATCTTTGGTTCTACATATCAGGCCCACGTCACTTATCCATGACTAAATTGTGTGTATTAGGTACATTATCTGGTACTGACCAAGAGCACCACGAGACTAAAGTCACCAGCAATCCAACTTCCTAGATCCAAACATGGGGTTGAAGAGCAGGAGGGGGTCCTGTAAAATGGGAAGCCCAGTGCTCCCTTTTCCCACCATTTACAGTCCAGATTTGCTCTTTCATCTTCTGTGGTAACAACAAAGACATTACCAGTTTCCAGGACCTCTTGCAGGATTCATGGAAGCTGTGAAACAGGTTCTGCAAAGTTGTCCTGCAGTCTGCCCTCATTCATTTTGTTCAAAATTTTTATGAACCCTGCATTTTCCACACCCTGTTAGCAACAAAGTCATTACAGATGGTATGGAAAGATACTATTGGATACATCATTGTCAATTTATTTCAAGCAGCTTAATTTGAGAAGAAACAATGGCATCTCTTGATCTTGTCAGCACAATAACTAAGTAGAAATAAGCTTCACTTAAAACTAAATTATTCAGGTCATTCTAAGGTATTCCAAGCTCACCAAATTTGGCACATTGAGAGTTGGTTTATTTGAAGATTTTTCTCCTAATGGGTTGGGAGGACAAGGGAGAATAGTTAGTGCTATTTCCTGCTTTAGTAATTAAACTGACACTAATAAAAACCCCTCCTTAATTTCTCATTTAAAGCTGAAATAAATTTTTGTAAGTCTTCTTTTAATCCTGAATATGCTTACTTACAAATTCATAAGAATATTCGAAGATATTTAAGTGCATACTATTCTCCTGGCCAAGATACGTTAATGCAAATGAATGCAAAGTGATACCTCCTACTAAATGCCTTCAATAAATTAAACCCAAAACAGAAGTGTTTTATGACTGCAGGCAAAGGTTCCCTAACCCTACCTTAATTACATAAGGCTGTAGTAATCAAAGGTTACTTTGTTAAGTTATATACATTTCACTGTTTCCTACATTCTTTCAAGATTTCCACCTCTTTTGCTCAAATGAAATACTGTATCTGTAACATTTGTATGTTTTCAACATGTATTCAATTTAAATTTCATTTTATATTCAAACTCTCAAGTAGGTTCTCAGTTTAGACAATATGACTTGTAAAATAGAAAAGCAACTGGCAGGAGGCAGACAGTAAAATTAGCCTTTCCACTAATTGGAAAGTGACCGAGAGACTCAAGTTCCTCCTCCATCACTTTTCGTCAGCAAACATTTTATTGAGTTGTAAAATAAGATACAAAATACAAAAGTAAATAGGAAATCAGTGGGGGAAAGGGGGGGGGAAGAGAAGTGAGGAAGGGTTGGGAAAAAGAAAAAGCACTGACTTCCAACTGACTCCCTCTGTTCCAGTAGAATAAAGCATTAACATCAAACCACACCTTTTTATTTTTTTCATAATAATTTCATAATAATAGATGCTTTCTATAAGCATCTATCAATCTAAAACCCAAAATCAGAGTTTCATTCTTTTCCACTTCAAGCACAAAGTTCAGAAGCTTTGTCTCTGTGGGGAAACAAAAGCACCAATATTCTTTTCTTTAGTCAAAATAGTCAATTTTGCCATTTCAGCTTCTGCAGCCATTTGTGGGAACAGAAGGGTCCTTCCACTTTTGTGCGGATAATAATCTTGCTGCTTCTTACTAAGTGAGGCAGTTGTTAAGTGAATTTTACAACCTTTCTTGCTACAGTTGTTAAGTGAATCACTACAATTGTTATGTAACAACATAGTTGTTATGTGAATCTGGTTTCCCCATTGACCTTGCTTGTCATACGGGATCACATGATCTTGGGACACAGTAACGGTCATAAGTATGAACCAGTGGCCAAGTGTCTGAATTTTGATCACCTGACCATGGAGATGCTGCAGTGGTCATAAATGTGAAAAATGGTCATGTCGCTTTTTTCAGTGTTGTTCTAATTTCAAATGGTCACTAAATGAACAGTTATAAGTCGAGGACTATCTGTACTAGCTATTTTACTATTTGGAAACTCTCTAAATTGCTATATTAATAGCTTTTTACAAATCAGACTGCTACTGTTGAAATACTTTTGATTAAGTAGAACACCAATTGTAAATATTTATATAGGAACTCCTAGCACTGAAATTATTTCATACAGTACAATATACACTTTAAAAGCTATTTAGGCCAAAGGTCTGGTTATCTGTGGGATCGCTTCTCCACAAGGCCATCTGCTTGTCTTTATGCTTTAATATATGGTGGACAAATTTTGGGTCCCTTCCTTGAAACCTGTTGGGACTTGGAAGGTGTGCCTTTCTGTAGAGACACCGATTGTCCCCATCTCCCGTTCCTGCTCCGTTGCTTTTATCTTGGTTTGTTTCCTCTTGTAAGCAGCCCAGATTCCCATTGTTTGAGTTAGGGAGCCATATAAATTCTTTACATGTTATCTTCAATTTGGCTGAGAAAGAAAGGCTTATCTAAAAGCAATTAGTGCAGTGGAAAGTCAATTATTTTCAACAGGTGATTTACATGCAATTTTCTCAGTAGAAAGAAACAGAAAGAGATTGCCATTATTTTGTTTATTTGACAAGTTTAAAATGCTGCTCAGTTCTCTAAACTTTCCTCTTTCTTTAGGTTTCCATCTGGCCTAATTATCTCCCATGCAAGTACTAATCAGGTCTGATTCTTTCAAACTAAGCCAGGTGCTATCTGTTATTGGCATTGTCTATTTATATGTGTGCGTGTTTGCCTTCAATACAGACTCAACACTGGGCAACTGTTTGAAGAAGTCTTTGTAGTTTTCCTTGCAAACATTTTTGGAAGTGGCTTGACTGGTGTCTCCTTTCTAACCAGAAACAAGAGGGATCTAGCTGACTTTGTGCCTAATGCAGAATTAGAACTGAATCTCCTGGTTTCTACAGTGGGGGCTTTTACTGCTACACCAGTCTGACTCTCTGCATTTAAGCATTTAAATTTTTACGGGATATTGTTCCCATTGTTTTTTTTGCTGTAAGCCGCCCAGAGTCCCTAGGGAGTTGGGCAGCTAGAAATGCAACTAATAAATAAAATAAATAAACGAGGTCAACTCAAGGCATCTGAGTCCTCAGATTTCCCACTTCCTCTAATTTAGATTTCTGTATTTAATCTGTCTACTCAGTAGGCTAAAATAGTGGACGGAGGTAATAAACATCTGCAGTGCTACAGGAAACTGAAGATGGAAAGACGACTATCCAGCTCAATTTATTTATTTTCTGAAATAAAAATGAAATATTTGACAATAACATACACCACCACAGGTTTCTGTGGGTTCAAA
Source organism: Pantherophis guttatus (assembly GCF_059756535.1). Lineage (NCBI taxonomy): Eukaryota > Metazoa > Chordata > Lepidosauria > Squamata > Colubridae > Pantherophis > Pantherophis guttatus. The sequence continues at coordinate 2,051,555 of NC_142076.1, forward strand.
GTCCTTTTTGGCAGATCGCTCTGATGAAATGACTGCAACTAATTATAGAATGCATTTGTTAATTGCCCCCGTCAATACAATACGAGCCCTCATCACCACTACTGGCTCATAATGTAGCCCAAGATGTCCCTCTTAGGTCAACTTTATATAATACCGAGTGTCTTTCATTTAAGAGGCTACAAGTGCATTTAAAGAGAATTTAGCCGAGCAACTGCTTTCCCTTATGACTCTTTTTCCCCGAGTGAAGAAGTACTGAGAAAGGACCTTTTCTGCCAGAATCACCACCTGCTTGACACACAATTGGAAGGCAGATAAACTAAGGACACACCGGTAGACAGGATAACTTCTACTCTCCCTTCCAACCTGTCTGCGTGACACACCAACCCCCATTTAGCCTGGCCTGTTCGAAGCCCAGCCGGGAATTCCCACTTCGCTCCCCACGGGCAACGCCGCCCAAGTGGGTGAACCAGGCAGGGACGCCCACGAACCGGCCTCCTTGCAGGGACCGCCAGAACCAGCCCGCGGGGTCCGAGTTTCTTGAGCTTCCCACAGCAACGCCTCGAGCCCCGGCGGGAAGGCACGAAGCTCCTTCCGGGCCTGGTGTCGGAGCCGGCGCCTGTGCCCCCCGCCCACCCAGCCCAGAAGGGGGAGACGGGGGGCTCGGCCCTCGCAGCCCCGGCGCCCTCACCTGCCCACCGTCTGGTTGGCCAGCTGCTTCATGCGGTTGAATTGCTTCTTCATGGTGGCGGCGCCGCCGTCGCTTCCCCGCTATTACCGCGCCTCCCGCGCGCGACACCCGGCCCGCCTCGCCAGCGCAGCCCGCAGCGGCAGACCCGGCTTCCACCTCACTGTCCCACCGGAAGGCGCCGCGACTTCCGGCTGCCGGCGCGTCACCGCCCGCCCTGCCTGCCTGCCTGCCTGCCTGCTCCGGAGCACAGGGCGGCGCCCGGAAATTCCGTCAGGGCCGTAGAGAGCCAGAGGGTAGAAAGGCCGCGTCCGGTGCTTTTGAAGAGTTAGGAAAGGGTAGAGGAGTGCGCAGGGCGGCACATTCCTCCCACGTCCCGGGGGCGCTTTCTCCTTGGGCGGGGGAGTTGCGCTGCTGCTCTGGAGGACGGGAAGCCCGCCCAGCGGATCGAGGTGGCGGACGGCCCTTGGCTGGCCGTTTCTGAGCGAGGGTCGCTTGGCCTTGAGGCATGGCAGATAGGGCAGCTTCCTGGGGGAGGGGGAGCTGGTCACGTGGAGAAAGCCTCTTCTTCCCGACCCCCATTATTAGCCGGTTAAGCAGTCTTCCAAAAGGATAATCCCAAAAGATTGGGATGCGAGGGGAGACAGGCTGGTTTTGCAAAGGCAGGTTGCATGGGACCTTTTCAGTCAACCATAGGATGTTTATTTAGCCAATGTTTATTTAGCAAACCATAGCTGCCCATCTCCATGTGTAACCACAATAACAGTTAAAATAGTATAATCTTTAAGACTCTGAAACATGAATAAATATTTATTTAGTATATGACAAATACATGGATTTATAGTGGTTTAACCCTTAAGAGAGCCAGGAAATTAGTCTGGCTGCCACTTGTTGCTAGTCGTTTGGTTCACACTACCTTGCTATCCAGGGTGCACCACGAGGAGGCGAACTAGCATCACACCCCATGAATGAAAATAAAAGCATGTTACAAAAAGTCTGTAGAGATTCTCTGTCATCCAGGTCATGGTTGTTCCTAAGGTGCTTTTTCAGGAGGCAACTGGACTTTCTTGTTTTTTTCTTTTTCTTTTGAAGACGTTTTGCTTCTCATCCAAGAAGCTTCTTCAGCTCTGACAGGATAGTGGGGAATGGAAGGGTTTATATTCCTTGCAGACAGCTGGACATTTGCATCCTATTTGAAGCATCTGGAGGTTTATCTGTGTCCTCAGGGTCACCTGAGTGGTGCACCTGGTTCCAGTAGTCTGCAATTTTTCTCCGGAAATCCATTCCTACTCCCACACCATGTTACAAAAAGATTGTGGGAAAATAACAGTCCCCTAACATCTGCAGCCACCCCGCGGGATCCCCATGGATCTACAAGGTTGCTGGAAAAACATGTTTTACAGGCTTTCCAGAAGAGTAACAGGAATGGGCTGAGGGGGAATGGGGCTTGGGGAGGGGGGGCATGACGTTCCAGAAGGTGGGAACCACGGCAGAAAAGGCAGGTCTTCATTTTATTTTTCATTTTATTTAATTTGTATACCGCCCTACTCCCGAAGGAGTAGGTCTTGCTCCTGCCAGATGGAATGACGGACAGGACATGCAACGTCGGTCTCCTGTTGGGCTTGATGACCCACTGATTAATTAATTACATGCCTCCACCCACCCTGCGGGCCAGTTTATCAGCCGTGACCCTGTTATTTAGGAAAGCCTTTAAAACATGGCTTTTTCAGCGAACCTTCGTGTATATATTGTACTTGCAGTGTTTCTTAATACGAGAAACCTTAAGATGTGTGGATTTTAGCTCCCAGGCTCCTTGGGGAATTCTGGGAATTGAAGTCCATACATCTTAAAATTGCTCAGGTTGAGAAACACCGACAAAATATTATATACAGTACGTAAATGTGACAGGATGACGAAAATGGAGGATTGTTTCACCGGCCAGCCGATCGTGGGAAACGAGCAACACGCGGATCCCTGCATACTTGGAGCTTTGGTTCCCTTTCGCGATTGTCCGCGAACCTCGCGAGTAAGACTGCAATTCCCATAATGCCGAGGGGCCGTTTCCGTCCTCTAAGCAGAAAACACGCCCCCTTTCAGCAGAGGACTACAATTCCCGGCGTACTTTGCTTTTCGCACCACACGCTATACGGCGCGTATCGTTCTTGATTGGCTATCGGCAACAGCCTGGCCAATAGGACGGGAAAGGGGCGGGGAGAACTCGTCGTCCAGCCTTCTAAGGGCCGCTTCCTGGCCCGGCCAATGGGGGAGCGCGTTGCTGGCTGGTGCCGGCGACGTCGCGCTCTGAGGGGACCTCGGCGGCGTCGGCCCGGCATGGGCGGCCCGCACTCCTCTCCGGCGTCCCTTCGCTGAGCAGCCGCGCCCGGCCATGGCCGGTCCTTCCCGAGACGTGCTGGGCACCGACGTCTTCGACGAGGCCGTGCGGAGCACCTGCGACGTCGCCTCCCATTGCAAGCGGTGAAGCAGCGGCGCGGGGAGGGCGAGAGCGGGCGGGCGGGCGGGGAGGCCCCTTTCTCGGCCGGCAGGGCCCGCTGAATCGGGGCGGGCGGATGGTGGCTCGCCAGTCAGCGGGCGGTAGCGCCTCTGGGAAGCCGAAGGGGCTTGGCACCCGCAGGCCGGGATGGGAGACCACTAGGAGATCTCAGGAGCCAAGGCTCGCCAGGGCGGCCCCAAAGGCGAATGCCTGGCTTTTCCCTGCCTTCCCGCCTCCCACTCCACAGCTTAATGGCTGGAGGGAGATTTGGACCTCGGGGGTCTTTGCTGTTTCTCCAGCCATCTAGAAGAGCCTTATTTATTGTTGGTACTGGGGGGAGTGGGGGGATAGGAACGTAGATGATCAGAAGCTGGTTATAAATCAACAGCATGACTTGGTTGCCAAAATGGCAAGGGTACAGGTAGCCCTCGACTTACAACTGTTCATTTAGTGACTATTCAAAGTTACAAGGGCAGGGAAAAAAGTGACTTACGGCCATTTTTCACAGCATCCCCATGCTCATATTGATTGAAATCCTGATGCTTGGCAATTGGTTCATATTTATTTAACGGGCCTGGTGGCTCAGCAGACTGATAGCATTGTGATTAACACCAGCTGTCTGCAATTACTGTAAGTTCGAATCTCCCCAGGCTCAAGGTTGACTCAGCCTTCCATCCTTTCTAAGGTAGGTAAATTGAGGACCCAGTTTGTGGGGGCAATAAGCTGACTTTGTATAAATATACAAAAGTATGAAGGCTATTGCTTAATGCATTGTAAGCTGCCCTGAGTCTCCGGAGAAGGGCGGCATATAAATCAAAAAAATTTTTAAAAAATGACAGTTGCAGTGTCCTAAGACCACGTGATTGCTTTTTGCAATCTTCTGACAAGCAAAGTCATTGGGGAAGCCAGATTCATTTAACAACTGCAGTGATTCACTGCAAGAAAAGTCATAAAATGGGGCAAAACTCACTTAACAAATATTTCACTTAACAGAAATTTTGGGCTCAATTGTCATAAATTGAGGACTACCCGTACTTTCAGTCAGCATCAATCAAGGATTTTTTGTATGTTCCAAATCATAGTTCCACAAAATAATCATTCTATTCTTGATAGCACTATGGTAGCCTCAACTATTGTGCCATGTTTGGGGCACCCCACTTAATGTCTTTAAACAGAAGCTGGATAAATATTTATAGGGGATGCTTTAATATTGATTTCTGCTGTAAGCAGATATTTTAATCCTATTACACTAGCTCTCTCCTTGCATCCAGATATGTACAAATTTGGTTTTGATCCAGTGTTTTTCTCCCAAATTGATGGTCCACAGTTTTCTACTCCTATCTGCCTTCTGAAAGTCATAAAGATTTTGAGAGGCTCTTTGCTATCTCTTAAACTCTTAAACATAATACTGTTATGGAATAACAGTATTAATTAGGCTAATTTATTTAAAATGCATAAGACTTATTTTTCTAATTTAGACTGATATTCATATAGTGTATGTTTTGTTTTATTTAAAATATTTTGTTTTCAATGGAATTGGATTTGTTAAAACACTGTTTTTCTTTTTGTGGTCAGGTATGCTGTAAGTGTTGGCTACTGGAAAGACCCTTACATTGAACATTTTGTAAGCCATCCAAAAGAAAGGAAGGCACCTGAAATCAGCCGTGGTAGGTTATAAACAAATGTGTGTGGGGCAATTTGTATTGCTTCATTAACATATGGCAAAAAGAAGAACAGAAGAGATGGGTGGTGGATGGGAGCTAACTAACAAAATCGTTTTCAAATGTTTTTAAAGCTAAAAATTGTCAACTAATTGGTTGTTGTTTTTTTGCTTTATTTTTCTAAGGGTATTATGCCCGGGTCCAAGGAGTTGGTCGTTTACTTAAGGCTTTCTTAGAAAAGACAAAATGCAATTGCCAAATTATAAATCTTGGTGCCGGCATGGATACTCTGTTTTGGAAATTAAAGGTGAAATAGCTTATGTTATCTCAAGTGTGATCTCTGATTATAATTTCTAAAATACTTTGTCCCCCCCTCCTTTTATTGATTATATAATGAAGAGGTAGACAAACTGGTATCCTCTAGATAATTTGGATGTCAAGTGTCATCAACTCCATCCAATATAGTTCAAAGGATTATGGGGCCTTGTTATCCAAAATATATTAAGGACACCAGATTTCTACCTTAAAACAGAACAGTGTTGTAAGTGTGGTTTATGTTCCAGAGAATTTAGCTATTTGTTCTAATTCACAGGACACACTAATTTACAAAGCATTTTGTTGGTGTTGTATATCAGTGAAAATGGTTTCTAGAAAATAACATGCAGCCACTAAACTTGGACGTGGCTGAGCATTTCATGATCTGCGGAGTGCACAAGATAGTAAAAAATTCTGCTCCTAGAAGTCTACTTTTTCTCTTACTAGTAAATCAACGTTCTTGAATAGAGGGTAAATCAGCCCATCTAACATCTCTCAAGCAGATTATTGGGGTTGGGTCATTGCTTCCATCTTTTTCCCAGTTTTTTGCTTAGAATAGGTGGGGGATTAGGTTTAGGAATATAGTATGAACAGGAGAAAGACATGCCTAACTATGATTCCAGAATCCTAGTCTAGCAACCTTGAAGTCACAAAAGTCAGGACCTAAAGCAAAGCAATGGAATGTTTCTTTTGCTCTCAGTGAAAATATTGGAATTTATGTGTTTCCCCCCCTTTTCAGGATGAGAATCTTCTTCCTTTGAAATACTTTGAAGTTGATTTTCCATCTATAGTATCAAGAAAAATTCACTACATCAAGTAAGTGCTGGAATCTCTGGTATATTTGAACAACTGAATGAATGCATTTGTCTTTGGAGAAGAATTTTAGAACAAAATGACTAGAAGTGATACTAAGTTATATTTTAATTACTTTGTTGTGAAAATATGATGTAACACAAGAGAATATATGTAAAATCTTATTTGCTATCCTACTAATTGCGCTTCTAGAGTGTTGTCCGATTAGACGTGACTGTACTACTGTGAATGTTTGATGAAGGAGTTTTTGTACGTTTCTGCCTTTTCACATCTCCTGTTTGCTCCACAGCAAGAGCTCTGCATAGTAGTTGCAGTTTTGCCAAAATGCAAGAAAGGGTGCCATTCTTTTTGTCAGTATATTGGACAAGTGATAGTTCATTGTAGCTGCTATCTCATAAGGTTGAAGAAGATAGTTTTCCCCCCTCTTTTTGTGTTAATCTGAAAATAGAAAGGTGAATTTTAGTTACAATTTCATAATGGCCTTTAAAGCTGCTATGATTGTTTTGCAGAAGATTGTTTTAAACAGTTGAGAAGCAGGAACGTTCCCTTCATCAAATAAGTTCTTGCACAATTAAAAGCAAACAGATAAACAGAAGATAACATTTAATTTCGTTGTACGAGGTGCAATGACAATAAAGTAAACTTAATTTAATCAGTTTAGTCTGTTAACAAAACAAGTAACAGGAAATCTTCCTTTCCCACACAAAGGAGGAAATAATTCTAATCTTTTGCATCACGCTGCCAGAGAAGGCAATAAAAAGACATGCAAAAATGACCACAAATAATTATATAATGTCCTATATGCATACCCTAATTACTGTAAAATGTCTAAATAGGATAGCCTTAGCTTATAAATACAATCAGTCAAACAATTATATCTATAAAAAACTACTTTCATATATTGTTGGATTTAAGGATTAGCACAGACCAAAGTATTGCTGTAATAATCAGAACTATATTTAAAAAACAAGCATTCTTAAAACTATATATAATGCAGACTTCTTAAATAAAATGTAAAACAGACAAGCATGAAAATAATTTTACTTTCTAATATATCTGTAAATTACCAGTAATTATCTAGCTTAAGTGTCAGAGCTTTCTGATAGGTTCAAGCCAAGTTAAGCAATGTTTGATTAGTTAACAGAGATTTATAGCCAAGTCCTGGGTCCAGGGAGTCTATTTCTTAATAAATAAATAAAGTTGCCTAGAGTGCGTCCGGCAAGATGGTGAGACAACATTGCATGAATGTTCTCTATGTTAGTAAAGAGTGGATGTCCTTAAATATATGATCTTGGGATTTCAAAACAAGCTTAAGGTGTCTAAAAGTACTTTTAAAGAATTCTTCAAATTACAGGTAGTCCTCGACCTATAACAGTTCATTTAGTGATTGTTCAACGTTATAACGGCACTGAAAAAAATGACATGACCGTTTTTCACACTTATGACTGTTGGACCATGGTCATATGATCAAAGTTTGGACGCTTGGCAACTGACTCATATTTATGACGGTTGCAGTGTCCCGGGGTCACGTGATCACCTTTTGTGACTTCTGACAAAGTCAGTGGGGAAGCCAGATTCACTTAACAACTGTGTTACTAACTTAACAACTACAGTGATTCACTTAACAATTGTGGCAAGAAAGGTCGTAAAATGGTGCAAAACTCAATCGTCTCGCTTAGGAACAGAAATTTTCAACTCAATTGTGGTTTTCAATCAAGGATTACCTGTAATTTCTGCCATACAGATTTGCAGTACTTGAAATGGATACATTAATTCTGAACAATGAAGATTGCATTGTCTTTCTTCCTCTTGAAAGCATCTCTTTTTTTATAAAGTTTTTTATTTTTATTTTTCATAAACACATTTACATGTACAGTGATTTCCATCATTTTTCGTTCATCTTTTCTTTTAACTTTCATTTTTACTTTTTCAGGGCTGCTCTTTTACCCTTTACTCCAGCCTTTCTTCTTCTCCCCTTCTCTTCCCCTGTTTCTCCTCCTACTTCCTTAGTTCTTTCTCTCCTCTTTCCTACTTCTCTTTCTCTTCCCCCACTCCTCTCTTCTTCCCTCCTTCTAATCTTCTCCTCTACTCCTCTTTCCCCTCCCTCTTCTTCCTCTCCTTTTCCCTTTCTTCTTTCTCCTCTTCTCTCCTCTCCTCTCTTTTCCCTTCCTCTCTCTCTACTTCTTCCCCTCCTGTTGTTTCCCTTTTCAGTTCAGTCTAAAGTGGTATTCAAGCAGCCCCGATTTCCTAATTATCTTTATTCTCATTTCAATTTCTTATTCAATTATTATTTATTTTTATTTCTGTTACTTCTTCACTTATTCCAGTGCAGAAGGTGATCCTGCAGCCCACTCCCTTGGCTTGTTTTCAGAAAGTCCAGACCCATTCTGTTTTTGCTGTAGGAACGATGAGACCTTCCCTGGTGACTCATGGGCTCTCTTTTCCCTTTCTGTTCCTCCTTCACAGATCAAAACCTCCTCTCTCCAAACCGATCATGGAAAGCCATTCAGAGGAGACTGTTCTCATAGGTGAGTCCCTGTTGGAGCAGGGCAGCTTTTCTAGACTTCTCTTACGTTTCCTCTGTGGGGTTAAGTGAGGGTGTTTGTTCTTCCCTTGTTTTCTTTGACCAGCCAATGGCTACATCTCCCCATCAACACCAGAATAGGAATTCAGTGCTACAAAATAAAACAAAAACAAAACCCCCCACCAAACTATGGATTTGTAAAATTCTGAACTAGTCTCTCCCTTTGTTAGTTTGAGGAGCCAGTCAGTTGGGCTGTTTTGAAATACATGATTTTGATCTGACCTGACATCTTTGCTCACCCCTGCAATGGCATCACTGGGGAGGCCTCACATCGTGACTGGAGATAGTGACACGGTTGAATTTGTAGTGGACAGTCTCTTCCAAGGCCTAACCAAGATTAGGACTGGGATCAAATCCCCTTGGAAATCCTCTTTGCCTTCTGGTCCTTCCATGGGACTTTGGCTTCCAGGGCTCAGTGCCCTCAAGTGCCCTGATTTTGTGTCCCTTTTCCACAAAATCAGCAAGTTCTGCTTTTACCTGCAGCTGCTGAAAGGACACAGAGTCTGAGCTAGGCTTCTCTTCCCTGAAATCATGCCAGGTGCGTGCCCATAAAGGGGTTTGGGAATGTGCTTCCCTTTTCCAGTGGCCTGGCTCTTCCTTTTTTTCTGCCAAGGTAGGTGCTATCTTTGCACAGTTTCTGACTGCTTCATGCTAAGACTGATCTGTGGGATGCCCGCAGAGGGTTGAAGCAACTATGGAGAGTCCCAGATCATTTCTCAGAAGCAGGTTTCTTGGGATTCCTCAAAGAAAAATAATTCCTTCACACACGCAGGAACATCTTTTTCCTGCAAGATCCCTCAGTAAAGACCCTCTTTACAAAAATGTTTTTCCCTGCTTTTGTTTTGGCAGCAGGGTTTATCTTGACTTGGGATGATAAATGTGTGTTTCGCTTTGATTTACTGTATTTTTCGGACTATAAGATGCACCTTAGTTTTAGGGGAGGAAAATAAGAAAAAAGCTGGTTGGCGACAAATACGCAATATACAAATCATATTGACAAACATTTTTCTTTATTTTTAAAATTTTAACTTGATAATTAAGTTAAATCATCAAAGTATTAATAAACTCTAGTCCATTTTGAATAAATACCACTGTACCCAAATAATGCACTGCTCTTGTTTTATAATAATACAATAAAACAATATTAAAAGGGGGTGAAGGGTTTGATTTATGTATATTACCAGTAATGTGTGAAAAGCTGGCATTGTGTAGAATGCCTAGGAAATCTATAGACTGCCTGATGGAGCTGGAAGAGACCTTGAAGGTCCAGCTCTCCTGCTCAAGCAGGAGAACCTAGACCATTTCAGACAAGTGACTGTCTAGACTCTTCTTAAAAACCTCCAGTGCTGAAGGCTCCACAACTTCAGGAGGCAACTTCTGTTCCACTGGTTAATTGTCCTCACTGTTAGGAAGTTTCTCCTTAATTCCAGGTTGCTTCTCTCCTTGATTAGTTTCCATCCGTTGTTTCTTGTTCTGCCCTCAGGTGATTTGGAGAATAACTTGACCCCCTTTTCTTTGTGGCAGCCCCTCAAAGATTGGAACACTGCTATCATGTCTCTCATAATAATAATAATAATAATAATAATAATAATAATAATAATAATAATAATAATAATAATTATTATTATTATTATTATTATTATTATTTTATTTCTATACTGCCCTTCTCCCGAAGGACTCAGGGCGGTGTACAGCCAATTTAAAAACACAAGACACAACAATGATTAAAAATTAAAATTTAAAATAATTAAATAGATTTGGCCAATTTAAAACCCCAAAAATTTAAAATACCCCAATTTAAAATTATTATGTTGATAGCCTGGCCTGGCGGAACAACAGGGTCTTCAATGCGCAACGAAACACCTGGAGGTTGGAGATCTTACGTATTTCCGGGGGCAGTTCATTCCATAGGGCTGGGGCTCCCACAGAGAAGGCCCTCCCCCTGGGCGTCGCCAGCCGACATAACTTGGCTGATGGCACCCTGAGGAGACCCTCTCTGTGGGAGCGGACTGGTCGGTGGGAGGCTATTGGTGGCAGAAGACGGTCTCGGAGGTACCCGGGTCCTATGCCATGGAGCGCTTTGAAGGTGGTAACCAACACCTTGAATCGCACCCGGAAGACCACTGGGAGCCAGTGCAGCTCGCGCAGGAGGGGTGTCACGCGGGCACAACGAGTTGCGCCCATAACCACCCGCGCGGCCGCATTCTGGACCAGTTGGAGCCTCCGAGTGCTCTTCAAGGGGAGCCCCATGTAGAGAGCATTACAATAGTCCAGCCGGGAGGTGACAAGGGCATGAGTGACCGTGCGCAAGGCGTCCCGGTCCAGAAAGGGCTGCAACTGGCGAATCAGGCGAACCTGATAAAAGGCCCCCCTGGCCACGGCCGTCATGTGCTCTTCTAAAGACAGCCGTGCGTCCAGGAGGACACCCAGATTGCGAGCCCTCTCTGTGGGGGGCAAAGATTCACCCCCAATAGTCAGCGATGGCACCTGCTGACTATATCGGGACGCCGGCAGCCACAGCCACTCGGTCTTGGACGGGTTGAGTCTGAGCCTGTTCCTCTCCATCCAGACCCGCACGGCCTCCAGGCAGCGAGACATCACATCAAGGGCATCGTTGGGGTGGTCTGGGGTGGAGATGTACAGCTGAGTATCATCAGCGTACAGATGACACTTCACCCCCAAACCACGGATGATCTCACCCAGCGGCTTCACATAAATGTTGAACAGAAGGGGCGAGAGGACCGACCCTTGTGGCACTCCCCATACGAGACGCCTCGAGGTCGACCTCTGCCCCCCTGCCAACACGAACTGCGAGCGGTCGGAGAGGAAGGAGGAGAACCACCGCAGAACGGTGCCCCCTATTCCTAACCCTCTCAACCGCCGCAGCATGATACCATGGTCGATGGTATCAAAAGCCGCTGAGAGATGTAATAGGACTAGGACAGAGGAGCAACCCCTGTCCCGAGCCCTCCAGAGATCATCCACCAACGCGACCAATGCCGTTTCTGTGCTGTGCCCCTGCCTGAAGCCCAACTGGCACGGGTCTAGATAGATAGCTTCATCCAGGTGCCGGGGAAGCTGTCGTGCCACCACACTCTCAACAACCTTCGCCACAAAACGAAGGTTGGAGACCGGACGGTAGTTGGCTAATTCAGCCGGGTCCAGGGAGGGCTTCTTGAGGAGGGGCCTCACCACCGCCTCATAATTCTTCTTTTCCTTAGACTAGCCATTTTAGGCAAAGTATGAAATGTCTGTGTTATTTCAAGATGCTATATACTTTCCCTAGGCATTGTATATAATACCTAGGCTTTATGCAGAATGACAAGAACTATTTAGGCAAAATAAGAAAAGAGAGCCATGAAGAGGGTTTGGGTTACAGTTAAGGTTATTCTTTTATTGAAACACATATCTGAAAATTAAGAAATGCAAAATAAAATGTGGGACTTTTTTAATTGAAAGAAATGAGAAAATTACTATTATTGACAAACTTTTTGCAACAAGCAAGGCTAGAATGGCTTCTGGGGTTGCATAGAATGCCTAGGAAATGTGTGAAATGCTAAATCCTTTGATGTCCCATTTTTGGCATTCTATAGATTTCCTAGGTATTCCATAAAATGCCTGCTTTCATTGAAAGTAACATATCAGTGTGGGATGGGCTACAGAACATAGGGAAATGTCTACCAGTTGTTTTGTGGAGGAGACATACATGATTCATGAGAGGAAGTGATTCCAAATCGTTTGGATTTGAGATTAAAATTCTTCAAATTATTTACAGGCTCAAGCCTGTAAACTTTCTCAGATGCCATCAATATGAACTTCTCTGAAAATGGGGAAATGCAATGTTGTTGCCCTAAAATAATTTATTTTATGTTATCTCCCTGCCTCTGAAAGCAGAGGATCTGTGGCTGCCTTGAGAGTTTTCCTTCTGTGAAAAATATGGACATTTGAGGCTGCTCCTCAGGTAGTCTTTCGGAAGGAATTAGCTGTTAAAAGAGTTTGACAACCTCTTTGCCCCCCCTCCCCCCCCCCAAGATGGAGAAACAAGGGCCTTGGAGTTAGAAACCCCAAGGCCTGCAAGGTTCCTTCCTTGCTTTTCTGGGACATGGTTGTCCTTGCCCTCAGTTGGGGAGCATTTAAAAATAGCTGTCCCTGGTGATTCCTTTGCAGATGCACATAGTTTGGATACCAGCCGATATGCCATTGTTGGAGGTGATCTTCGAGACCTGCCCAAAATGGAAGAACAGCTGAAGAAATGCCACATGGATCCAGAGTAAGATGGGCACCAGAATCTCTGTATGGCTCCCACCCTGATGGCATTTCTTCCGGGCCTGGCTCAGGTGGTTGGGGGCCCTGGTGTAGTTACCCTGAGCTGCCATCAGTTTTGGTTTCTTACTCTTATTCTTTTACATTTATCACATTCTGACTTTGTATTCTTGGCTTTATGGCACACTGCCCAGAGTCAGGTGGCAGCTAATTCGAATAAATTAAAATTGTATAAAGGGCATTTCTGAACACACAAGACAATCTTTTTGGGACTTCTTGCAGTACCTAGAATTGAAGATGAGGGGGGGGGGAACCCTGAATTCTTTCAATCCCTTGCCCTTTCTTCTTTCCGTGTTTAAAAGTTTGCCAACGCTCCTGATGACGGAATGTGTGCTCATCTACATGACCACGGAGCATTCGGGTGACCTCATCAAGTGGGTGGCAAACACGTTTCGGTCTGCCATGTTTATCAACTATGAGCAGGTAAGCAAGGATTCTCCGCTGCCCCTTTCAGTGCCCAAACCAAGTATGCAATAGAGAAAGGGAGAGAGAAATGCCCTCCTTTCGGGGCATGGCTGCTTCGGGGTTAGGGCTTGATGCGGTTATAAAGCCGTTCCCCCAGCAGGACATTATTCTTGCTATTTCTTCATTGCTTCCCACAATACAAGAGCAGAGATCTTCTCAAACTGGATTAATTATTTCTTGAGAAGAAGAGCTTCTAAGTCAGAGGTGGTTGAACTCAGAGATATAGCCCTGAAAACAACCTTACTTTTTTATTAAATATTAATCCATTGAGGCTTAACACGCTCGCTTTTTAACAGTGGTGCAAGCTGCATCCTTATGAAAAGGATAAACCGCTCTCGGGAAAGATGCAAGTGACAGATTTGATATTGCAATTTTGGGAATGAAAGCAGTTACAGCTGGAATAAAAGCACCGTTTGCTTTTATTTTTTTCAGTGTTATTAGACTGGCCCCTTTGCAAATCGGAGTGCGGTGACAATTACTTGGGGTCACACTGAGTTGCTCTGTGAGCATTATTTTTATTATTTTTTAAATCTGTACAACATCCAGCAACTGTGCAGTGTCAGGCAATAAGTACTGAGAAAAGTGATTTCCTCCAAGTATTGGGATCCCACTGCTGTGTGTTCTGCAATGGGAAGAAACTTTTTCAGTCTCATCAGGAACTGAGAAACCAGATTTGGCCATTTGTTTGCATTTATTGAGCTTTCAGGACATTCCACCTAGTAGGAAGTTCTGGCACATAAACCCTCATTGGATATTTGAATCTAGGAGAAGTGTAGCTACTGCTATTCCAGTGCCCAGGGTGTTTGCTCTTATAGCTGAGAGTTGTGAGGATCTGGTTTTTAGGGGTGCATCTAAGAATGAAAGGGAGGTTCTGGGCAGAGATTAAAAAGATACGGGTATAGCAAGACCCTTTGGATGTTGCACGATGGCTGCACCTTTCTACCACCTGCTGGAGCAGCCAGGAGTTCCAGGGTTCCACATGGACCTGAAAGATGCTGCTCTTTTAAGAGCTGTCTTAAATTTACCAAGTCGGCTCTGGAATGCCTTTTTGGGTCTACACTGAACCCTGAAAAGCTTGAGTAGCTTTAATTAATTTCAGAGAAGTGAACCCCAAAGCCCATCACTCTTCCAGACTATTGCTGGAGCTGGCACAGCCACAGAAGCTCGTTTGTGCACTTGTGCTCTGAATGACGAGACATCCTGTGTCCTTTCCAGGTGAATATGTTGGATCGCTTTGGACAGATCATGATTGAGAACTTGCAGAACAAGCAGTGCGAGCTGGTTGGTGCAGACGCTTGCAGATCTCTGGAGACCCAGGTCAGATTTCCTGGATGGTGGGACTCAGCTTGGTAAACCCCCAATAAAAGAGGAGGGCTTTGTCCAAACGCTAGTGCTTGCATTCAGGTCCCAACTTCACCCTGTCCTTTGCTCTACGTGTTCCGTCCCATAACACAGGAGTCCCCAACCCCAGGCTTGGTCTGTGGCCCGCCAGGAACTGGGCCGCACAAATGAGTGAAACCTCATCCACGCATGCATGAGATCCAAGCAGCACATGAAACCACGACCCTCCCAGTGCACAGGAAAAATGCCTTCCACAGAACCGATCCCTGACACCCAAAAGGTTGGGTGCTGCTGCCATAACAGGCCTTGTTTTGGAGATATGCCAGGCTTGATAAAAGGAGATTGCTCATGCTGACATTATATAAAAGCCAACTGACTGGCCTTGTGGCCCTCTTAGTCTGTGAGCGGCACCATTTTTGTCCTTAGGACAGTAGAGTTAGTCAGGACCATTTAGACCGCTGAGTCTTAACTCCCTGCATGCAAAGAGGGAGAGCAGGAATGTAAACTGACCGTATCCTTGACAGGTGCCAGTTCAGCCCTTCCTTAAATGTTGCTTCCTGTTGAGCTCTTCCTTCAGTTAGAAGATTTTTCATGATGTTCAACCAGGTTCTGTTTCCTTGATGTTTTATCCATTATTTTACCCATGATGTATCCATTACCTGGAAAGATGAAGAGCAAATCTTGACTCTTTTCTTTGTGAAATCCTTTCAGATGTTTAAAGGTTAAAAAAGAATTTTTTGAAAATTGAAAAGGAATTTTCAAGGCTAAACCTTTCCCAGATCTTTCAGAGACTGTTAATTCTTTGTGCGGTGACATCCTTTTCTAAGAACTTTCAGACCGACTGCTTGGCAGCCTGTTCTAGTATTTTGCCCAATGGATCTTAAATTGAATGGCGGGTAACCTTTTGAGTGATTTATCTTCTTCTTGAGTCTTGGAAAATCTGCCTTTCACAGATTTTTCTCCTGCATTTCATTCGCAGAAGGAACGGTTCCTGAAACATGGCTGGGAAACAGTAAATGGTCTTGATATGCTGAAAGTCTATCAGAGTTTGCCATCAGATGAGATCAAAAGGTGAGCTTCTCTTCTTGCTATTTTTATCCAGAGGGAGAAAGAGAGAGCACACACAGGTGTATGTTTGTATATGTGTTCACATAAAGCATGTGAGAGCCCGTTTGGAGTAGTGGTGAAGGTGCTGGCCTAGAAGCAAGGAGACAGTGAGTTCTAGTCCTGCCTTAGGCCTGAAAGCCAACTGAGTAGATGGTTTTGGGCCAGTGACTCTCAGCTCAACCCAACTCACTGGGTTGTTTGGGGGGGGGAAGAGGAGACAAGAATAATCGGTAATGGATAGGTAGCAGTGAAGGTGCTGGACTAGGAAGAGAGAGGCCTGGTGCCTCCTCACCCATGGAAATTCCCTGCAGAAAATCCCCTGGGGGACTCTGGACTAGTCCCTCTCGCTCAACCTTAGATTGGAAAAAAACCTCACATACCTGCTAACCTGCACTGAAGTAGCCCACTAAACTATGCTGTTTACCTTCAGTGAAAAGGTGAACTTCCTCTGACTATGGTTTGAGCCAAGGTGATAATGGTGACAAAAACCACAAAGATGATGATGATACAGTTTTAGAGTTACACTATACTATATAGTTTATATATTATAGAGCCGTGGTGGAGCAGTGGTTAGAATGCAGTATTACAGGCTAACTCTGCCCACGGTCAGGAGTTCAATCCTGACCAGCTCAAGGTTGACTCAACCATCCACCCTTCCGAAGTCAGTAAAATGAGGACTCAATTAGTTGGGGGCCATATGCTGACTCTGTAAACTGCTTAGAGAGGGCTGCAAAGGACTGTGAAGTGGTATATAAGTCTAAGTGTTATTACTGATGCTATTGCTATATCGAAAACTATATTTACTGTACATTCTAGGGTGATCCCTGATACGTTTGTTTACAGTAGAAACAGATGGCAGATAGCACTGAATGAGCCACATGTTTGGTGGTGATAGCTGGAGGTGCTGTGCCCTTAAGCCCTCTCAGCCTGAGCATACGAAAGGACAGGCCACAGAGTGAGGTACCTGATGCTGATCTGAAGGTCCCAAGATTGGACTGGAATGTGGGATTGCAGTACTTGAACTAGCCTTGTTCCAAAGCAGGGGTTCTCATTTGAAACCAAATTTGGAAGTAAATAGATAAATTATGATCTATTTTTTGCAAAATTGATGTATTTTTAAATTGCCTAACTCCCCCCCCCCGCCCTTTTCCTAAAATTGCCAAACCTGGAACATAAATAAACAAGAATCCTGCAGGGTAGTCCTAACCAATGTGTGTAAGAGAGGTTCCATCTGCTTTTGCCAGGTGAGATTGATTGGTTTACCAAACTGAGTGAGAAAAAGCGTAGCTGTGGAACTCAGCTTGGTCTCCAGAGGTGTCTCCAGAATGCATGTCCAATTTTCCTGAATGCTGCTGATTCTTATGGGACCTCACAGAGGATCCATGTAGATGTTAAAAAGCAAGGAAGGCCAAGTCCAGAGGTTTCCTAAAAGCAAAGAGTTGTGAAATTAATTATGAAATACTTTTTGGTTTTGTAGCATTTTGCTCCAGCAAGCCAAGGTTTTGCACTCACCTAAAAGTGAGTACAAAAACTGCAGACCGCCTGAGAACCAATATGGCCTCGGCTGGCACCAAAGTGTAATAATAGTTTTATACTTTTTGTTCCAGTAAGCCTTAATTGGTTATCCTAGTATTTAAGAGTTACCAAAATGTCAAATCAGGATTCAGACGCAGCATCTAAAAACATTGTTATATTCGCTCCAAACCAGGAATGTGCAGAACTCACTGATAACTTCAGGAAACTGCCCCCGGAACAACAAGGTCTGGAGGGGGAATGGAACATTCCAGGGTTCAACGGAACGTTCTGTTCCTGAATTGGTGAGTTTGCACATCCACAACCAAAACCTTTGCCAAAGTTTTTTGCAGTTTGTTCCTTCAAGCCCAGGTTTCCCATCTCTTCCCTTCTCTAAAAGTGGGTAACTGATACACTCGGAGAACTTGCATTTTTCTTAATGGACTGAAAACATTGGATGGGTTTCTTAGGTAAGAGAGTGAGTGAGTTGGAAAGCACATTTCGATGAAAGGATAATGGACAGGATATAACTTAAGTTATACATGATGTACTTGACACTAATGCGTCTTACTGATGCTTCTTACATTAATAGAAAATATTGGAAAAATGAATAATGCGTGATCTAGAAATAAATTTTAGTCTTATTGCCAGGGAGAAAGACAGCAATTGTTCTATTTGGAGAATTTTGATAGTGGAATTACAATTAGTTGTCAATGAATAAATATTGGCCCATTGGTGTAGAAAGGGATGCAATGAAACGTTTTTAACAGGATAATTTGCAGAGATGTCTGCTATTCACAAATGTCCATTAAATAGAACAGAACAGTTAATATTTAACAGAAAATTTGCGTTCTTTGTATGATGATACTATGATACAAGCTACTTTACAAATGACTTAGATTTGTTCACATATAAAGTTTTATAACATAAGAATTTGCAAAGTTATGTTTGGTGTACTCCAGACAGGCTCAGGTCAGAAAATTATCTTAGTATATTTTTGTAAAGGATTTGCTTGATATATGAGAATGGTCAGTTCCAGGGCTTTTCCTCGGTCTCACCATAAGGATGAGACTTGACCAAAGCTGTTGAAATGCCCCTGGGATTGGGAAGCCTTCATCTTCCTCAAATCAAAGAGCCCTGTGGAATTAAAAACACAGAAAAGTAAAATCCTGCTTTAAGGAGTTGCTGCTGACTCTGTTGGAAGAGTTTCATGGCCCACAGCAGTAGTGTAATGCTTTGAAAAGATAATAAGCATCTGAAAAGTTACTCTGTGCCTACCTAATATAAAAGAGAAAAAGAATAATGAGGGATTTGTAAACTGAACTACATTACTTTGTAATCAGTTCATTAAGTTTACACTTAATATTGAATAACTGAAAATGCTATTAAGTATTTTAACTAAATCAGTCTAAAGCTGTTGAAATACATTTTAATGACTTTGAGTCTGATCACATGACATTTTTTTACAGTGAGATTTTATAGCTAAAAACCTACATACCGTGCAAGCTTGATATTTTAAAATAATGAAAATGGCCAATGGGGCCAAATTGATTTTGGGGTGCTCTGTACCATAACACTCAGATCATGACAGCTACCCACTTTGGTGAGGAAATGAAACCTGAACATGCTGGGGGGGAAAAGGAACAAAACCAGTATAAAACTTTGACCTAGGTATTTGGTAAATGCAGCAATGTTGGGGTGTGTGTCTTAAGGGTTTCCTTTGAACCCCAATTTCAAACGTCTCAACCATGGGGGACACAGGCTGGGCTTTGTTGAGCAAAACTTTGGCTATGTTGGTTTTATGGTACTCTGTAGCCCTCACAGAGGGCATGTCAATTATCCACTCAGTTGTTCTATTATTCTTTTAATATGGCTCTCCAACCATATTGTGATTGTGATACAGATTGTGATATAGCTGTTCAGAGGCACCACTAGGCTTCTCTGTTGGGCTCCTTGGACTGGGTTGGGCTGATACATACAAGGAGGCCTGGTTCAAAGCTTCCCTGTGAGCTTTGGACCTAGCTAGGAATTTGACCCTGGCTCTAATCCAGAGGTCTTCAAACTTGGCAGCTTTAAGACTTGTGGACTTCAGTTCCCAGAATTCTCCAGCCAGCATACCTATGGCTGGAGAATTCTGGGAATTGAAGTCCACAAGTCTTAAAGCTGCCAAGTTTGAAGACCTCTGCTCTAATTCATCCTGGTAGCTCCTTTCTCTCTAAGTGCAGCTTGTGTCTGCTACCGTCTGTCTTGTCTTCTTCCTTCCAGGGTAGAGGCACTTGAGTTTCTGGACGAGAAGGAACCATTTGAGCAGCTCATGCAACATTACTGCCTGTGCTGGGCTATCAAGGATTCCCAGAATTTAGGTATGGTCCTCTTTCTTGTCTCTTGCTTCAGAGCTTGAAGGACTAGTACAGGCTGTCTGATTTTGGACCTTTCCAGACCAGTGGCATTTGGGGCTTGTTGCTGTGCCTGGAGGCAGGTCATCCACATGTGTCTTGGCTTGTCAGTATTTCTCCCCCCCCCCAAATATTTTTTATTAAGAAATATAAACGAAAAAGGGAAAAAAATCAATATAAATTATTAAAAATATAGAAAAATACAAGAAAAGGGGAAAAAGAGAGACATAAAAAAGAAGCAGCTTTCCCCTTCATCCCAGCAGGTAAAATTAATTTTATTTGCTGTGACTGTCTCTAAATAATCTCTCTCCTCCCAATAGCTCATCTCTTAAGTAAAGAAAACAAAGTCAAATGGTACGCCAATCAGTGTTTGTCAGTAAAAGTCCAATAAGGGCAAATATAACTACTACTTTTAACTGGTCACGCAAGCCAATCTTATAATTCTTATTTAAATATTTAAAACATATTCTTTAAACCATTCAAAAAGAGGCCCAGAGGTAATTTGCTGATCATCTGTTTCAAAGCAATAATTCTTCAGAACAGATTTCTTTTGTATGAACAAGTACAATTTATCCTTTTGTTGTCATTTTTTAAAAAAAAGACCTTTCAAATCTTAGCAGAGGTCTTTTGTATATCCAGAAGAAAAAAATTATCTAAATCAGCTTCCTGGTTTAATATCTCCTTTAGGGAACAAGTCACCCATCAAATTTATTTGTATTACATTTAAATCCCCCTTCAATTTAATTTCATTGCCATCCATTGCAGCTCATTCTTGTTTTACAACTTCCTTAAGGACACGTTCTATCAGTTTCATCATGTGTTTGATCCATTCTGTCCAGAAGCTTGCACTATTCAAAAATTTACACTAAGGCAGGGGTGTCAAACTTGCATCATGGCGGCATCACGTGATGTATTGTGACTTTCCCCCCCCTTTGCTAAACTGGGCATGGCCATGGCCAGCGTGTGATGCATCCGGCTCTTGGGCTGCGAGTCTGATAGCCCTGCACTAAGGTATTCAATAGTTGTTTTTTTTTTTTAAATCAATCTCCGTTTGCCATGAAAAAGTATCTTCCAAGTAATTCAAAGCTATAATTCCAAATCCCTCTGATGTCTTAATTCTGTTGTTAAATTTTCAAAATCCAGCAGCATCCTTTTGCTTCATAGTCCAAAAACCATACATTTGTAAAACATTTAAAATCAAATTTATACCATCTCTTTTAAGGACACAGAAACTTATGAGTCCAGTAGAACCTTGCTCGTCCGATATGTTTCAATTGCTCCAATACACAAAACATAAAATAATGTAAAAAGGTGATTAAGATATAAGGCTTGGTTGAGCTTAATGTCTGTATAGGCTGCTCTGCAAGTATGAACTTGGATGTTATCCCAACTCCCAGGCACTCCATAAGGAAACCTTAAAAATGGCAGTTTCTGCGGTCTGCTCATGAGGAGCAGCTGTCTGGAGAGTCATGTGGATGATCTCAACCATCTCCCCTCAGATCCAGCATCTGCCTGGGCTTCTCCTTACAAAAGCTGTCTTTTAGCCAGCAGAAGCCAGTAAGGTGTCCGCTCACCGTGGTTCTCCCTACATGTGTCCTGCTTAGATGAGGGTTTTCGGTCTGCATTGGGAGGAACTGGAAGGTTCTGTGAGAATTTGATGGGCTTCCAAGAGAATCTAAGGGCAAAAAAAGCTCACCCAGATACAGTTTCCTGTTACTAGAACTTTGCTTCTTGATTGGGGGTTTTGGGAAATAAGATTTTTCTGCTTAAAAAAGTGTGAAAGCCCCGATTTCTCCCATCTTTCTATAGGCCTTGCAGACATTACTCTGTGATGCATTTGCTCCAGTGGAGTTCCAGGTGAACCTGCTGCCCCTCTCCCGGTGGGCCTCTGCATGCATCCACTGCCCCCCTGCTCCCGTGAAGATGCTCGCAGGTGAACATGAGCCTTGGAGCCGTGGCAGGCACCCTCCTCTCCCCCATTCGTGGCACGTGACAACCTTTTGAATAAATTACTCCTTTTGTGAGCAGCTGAAAAACAAGCGAGTCTCTCTCTTTTGTAGGGATTTTTTCTTAAAAAAACCTATTATGAATCGAAAGGGATTCTGATTTCTCCTAGATGTCCAAGAGTCCTTGTCCTGCTGGCTGTCTCAGAACTGGGCTGAGGGTTTCAACTGGGGCAGGGAAGGGGGCCCTGTTGGCTGTCAGCAGTCCTTAGAGGCCCTCCTCTCTGGCCTCTTGCATTTTCCTTCCTTTCTGAAATATTGTTTCCGGTGCATTTTCTTTCTCTTCTGCCTTGAGTTTCTTGGTGTCTTCTCTTCCATCTTTTTCCTCAAAAGAGAGCTGGCTTCAGTCTGGGAGCGGGGTGGGGGGTGGGGGAAATCCTGTTGGCTCTGAGCTGCAGTTTCTGGTGGCTGTATTGAGATGCACTCCTGATCCTGACAAGGTTAATAAATCGTGAAGTTTTGTAAAGCCGTGTCATGCCTTTTTCTGATAACTCAAATAATCATTTGATTGAACAAGACTCCAATGCAGCTCATGCCCAAAATGCCAGATGGCACTATCACACGGGTATTTTCTCCCTTCCTAGGAAAGGGAGTTATTTCCCTTTGTTTAACCTAAAGGAGTGCCCCTCCCCTGCTGGGAAGCAGAATTCCCCCCCCCCCTCCGAATTTTCCTCCCTGACTTTGTCCTGTGCCTGATCCCCTGACCCATTTTCTTCTTCCTGTCTTCAGAGAGATTGTTTAAAGGAGTGTTCCCTTCCCAAAAGTGCTTTCCTCCCGTTTAGTGACCCTCTAAAGGGGCTAACCTCAAGTTAACTAGCACTCGAGTCCCTAACCAGTTTCGCCCTGAAGCCTTTTTCTTCTGCTAGTTGGGACAGACTTTTGGAGTGCAGCAACAGAGTCCCTAGTTCCCCACCTGAGATCTGTCAGCACCAACCTGTTGCAAATGTTTCCATTGATACCCGGACTCTATGTCCCACCTGGTTTTATATTTTGGAGGAAAACCACCTGCTTCCCCTTTATTTATAAGAATCAGAAAATAAATGAGCGTTTTCCCGCTCGCAATGGCTCCTCCATTCTTTCCTTCCTTTACTTCCTTCATGCAAGGTAGGCTGAGATGGCAGACAAAATAGGCAGCCTCCCCAGTTTGCTTTCTGGGAATGCATGGATTGGTTGCCCTCTGACATCGTAAACATGGGGCTCACCTGCAGCCTGTGGAGCCCAGGAATTCTCACTTTTCTGATGATTATGTGACAGGTAACCAGCAACCTGCAGTGGGCCTGGGAGCAGGAGAAGTGCAAAGGAGTGATGCGAGATGGGTGTTGTGACTGAGCCTGCCAAACTCTGTGGCTCTTGAGGGCTCCAAAGGCTGCCCTTGGATTCCTCGGACGTTTGGATTTCAACCAGCTTTGGAAACGTTTCCCATTTTTCAAGTTCTCTTCCAGTTAACCCTGATGGGCCGGGAGCTACAGTGCCTCATGCAGGTGTTTTCTTGGGGGCTGGGAGTCAGAACAGAGCAAGTGGCCCAGTTGCACCCAGGCCTGCAGGGAAACTGATGGGAAGCAAAGGAGGTCAGAGCAATGAACTGGTACAATGAAAGCCTTGTCACAGACGGCTGCTTCTGCTGCTTCCTCCCGCTTAGCACTCTTCGCCTGGTCTAAATTAGCAGTTCCCCAAGGACCACAAGGGGGCGGCACTTCCATGGGGCGGAGGAGCTGCTGCTGCAGGAGGATGGTCTGTCAACAGCTAATCTGGGATCCAGCTGGGCGTCAAAAGAGTCTCCAAAGGCCAGAGTGGAGCAGCAGCAGGTCAAGAAGTTGCTTCCAGCTCTGCACGTGACCCTCTTGGAGGCCTTTGCTCTCCTCCAGCGAAGGCTCAGCTGCTGCCAGCAATGGCCACACTTGGCCCAGGCCTTTGCGCATCTGAACTTTGGCTGCTTGGCATTGAAGTCTCTGGAATCCACCTTCGCCAAGGTGAAGTCCTGCCTCTTCCTCTCCTGGGAGGCGCCCTTTGCTCCCTCCCTGATCTGCTCTCACCTTTGCTTTCAAAGAAATATTTGGGAAGGGTTAGGAAGCATATAAATTATTTTTATTGGGATGGTTCGGCAGCTGCCAAATTCTTCAGACGTTTATTGGAACAGCTGATATTGCATATTTTCTGCTGGGTTGTTTACCTTCTAACCTTGGCCTCTACAGTGAGGTAGAAGCCCTTACCTGCTCAGTGAGGTGCCTGGTGCTCACGGTCACACCTGTTCTGGCCACAGTGGGAGGCATGCCTTGGAAGAATGGTTGGACTGAAAAGTCCTGGCTAGAGACATCAATGGGGAAGAACTTGCCAAAGGTGGTGCTTTGCAGGAACGGCTAAGCTGTGCTGCTGAAAGGAACCTTAACAGGATAACAGTGTTGGAAGGGAGCTTGGAGGTCTTCTAGTCCAGGAGTCACCAACCTTTCGGACCTCAGGGACCACTAATTTTAAATTCCGCGGACCACTAATATGATCTGCCTAATGACCAGCTGGGTGGGTGCGGCTAGGTGGTCATGTGACTGGGTGGGTATGGCCAACTTGATGTCACTCACATCAAGGAGTGCCTTGACGGCTTCTACTCGCCCCTCCCCTCCCAAACACTTCTTGCTTGCCTGCCTGGGCTCCTTAGGGCCCCAACAGGAAGCAGTTGTTGGAGCTAAGCAGCCACCACGAGAAAGAGTTGGCAAAGCAGCTGGATCAATTCAAATTGGATCTGACCGAGAAGGAGGCTCAGCAGAAGCACCTCACTGAGGATTAGGAGCGTAGGCTTTCCAAGCAGCGGGAAGACTTGCGGGAGTACAAGGCCAGGTATAGGCGCCTGGAAGCTCAGCGGGCTGAGATAGTCATCCAGGTCCAGGCCATGAGGTAGTCCCACTGGAACGAGGCCCTCTGGCTCTTCGCCACCAGCGGCACTTCCCTCCAGCCTTCACCCAAAGCCCCACACCAGGAGGCTGAAACAGACCCCAAGTCAGAATTTCTGCCCCCCTCCAACCCACACAAAAAGACCGAAGGGGGAGACTCTCTGCAGCAACCCAAACATTCATTGCACGTATCCGTCCCAGGGGCCGTAGTTTGAGGACCCCTGATTTAGTGCAATATTAAAAATGCAAATAATTTTTCTGTGGACCATCTAAATTTTCTCCATGGACCCCCAGTTGGTGACCGCTGTTCTAGTCCAACCCTCTAGTCAAGCAGGAGACCCTATCTCATTCCAGGCAAGCAGCTGTCCAGTCTCTTCTTAAAAGCCTCCAGTGACGGAGCATCCACAACTTCTGGAGGCCAGCCCTTCCACTGATTCTCACCATTAGGACATTTCTCCTTAACCAGGTCGCTTCTCTCCTTCATTAGTTTCCATCCACTGTTTCTAGCCTTGCCTTCTGGTGCTGTTTTTGGTGCTTCAGGAACTGTCAAGCACTGAGATGCCCCACTTTCCCCAATTCCTCCGAATCACGGAGATGATTTTTCAAGCACAGCTTCAAATTGAGTCTTCCCGGAGGTCTAGTGGGCCAACTATGGCCCCACAAGAGTAAACTCTCGCTCTGCCAGAGAGCAGCTCTTCTAGCCCCACCAAGATCCCCTTTAGGAGCAATGATCGAGCTGAATGGGGGCTCTTGCATGCATAGCAGATGTTCTGCCTCTTGCAAAAGGCACCCCCACCCCCTCCGGCAAAATACAGGCTGATGCGGACCCAGGAGCTGAAATAGAAACTGCCATGATTGATTTCTCCAGCTGCAAAATAACAGGGCCATTTTGTGGCGTCCTTGGTGCTCTCTGGACTTGGTTGTTTTCTTGCAGATGTTTCATTTACCCAACTAGGAAACATCATGGTTGATGCTGACATTAATTGTCAGTGCACTGATCATGTTACCTAGTTGGTAATGAAAGACCAAGAAAACCGGCAACTTCAGAGAGCACCAAGGACCCCACCGGCCAACCCTAAGGTGCAAATGTTCTTTTTAGTGGCAATGCCAATTTGAAAGCGAGATGCCTGAGTCTTTTTTCACTTCTCCATATTTTATGGGGCAAAACAGGGTAGTTGCTTCCTTGCCCTACTGTTTCCCTGTGGAGGGCCAGCACTCCTGACTATATGGGGCTCAGGTGTCCATGGCAACCAAAGAGCCTTGGATCCCACTCACCAAGTTGGGAAGGGCAATATTCCTAGGGGTAAGAGCATAAAATATGTATTTTCCCAGAGACAGAATCACCGCAGGCCTTGAGGGAGGGGTGCCTGTCTCCCCTCTTCATTTGGTTAGCTCAGTCTTCCTTGGGGAATCCTTGCCTCAAAATGCCGCTTGTGACAGAGCACCGGCTGGGCCCCCAAAGCTGAGAATGGCTCCAGGCCTGTTCCTAAAAGAATTAAAGCGGGTGGAGGGAGGGGGGGATTCTGTAGTGCCAGCAAAAGAAAACTGGGATTTGGGTTGCCATGGCAAAGCATGGCTGCCCTTGACATGCTCCAGCTTGGCATCCTGATTTCCTGCCACAAATTCTTTGTGAAAACTTTCCCTTTTGCCTTTGATTGGAGAGCTTTTGCTGGGCCTTTGCATTCCTGTGTCCCTCCTTTCAAACCCTGTAAGGCTCCTGGCAGCTGCTAAGAGCTCCGTGAGGAGGCTGGCTTTCCCTGCCCCCCCTCCTTGGAAAGCCACCCCAATATTCCTGAAGCCTGGGACTCCCCAGCCACTCAGGGGCAGGGGGTGGGCATCTCTGCAGGGGATCTTTTGCTTGGAGGGTTTTCTGTCTCTCTGTGTGTGTCCCACCCTACCCTTAGACTGCTGCCAAACAAGGGATCACAGCAGCTGAATGCTGAAGCGCTTACAGCTTCTGGAAATAGCTACCCTGCCCCAACTCAGCCCAGCTCCCCAGTCACCAGAGATTATGTAACTGCTGGGAAAAGACCAGCAGAGGAAGGAGGAGGTGGGCAGGGTTGCCTCTGCAGTGCCACACGCAGGAGGTGGCCTCTCCCAGGTGGTAGAGGGAGGACAGAGATGCGTAGACACACACAGGCACTGTGGGGCACATACTGTATGTTGCATATATGGCCACAGGCACAGATACAGACCGCTGCCGCCTCCATGATCTGCATCCAGAGGCAGGAAATTTCACTTTAATTTACTACCACCTTTGGACAGCAAATAAAACCGAAAAAGAGAATCAAAATGCATCCATCGCAACTAGGCATATCCCCAATCCATCCTAAATCTTGCTGGGGATCCCCTTGATGCTAGAGCTAGATAATAAAACATTGTAAGAGTGTAGGTTGTGTAACACTCCTTATCAGTGAGCAAAATGTGACAAGAAATTGGGGATTACTGCTAGAAGGGGACGACACAAAGTCCGATAAAACTTGCAACGCAAGGAATTTGTGGTACTGAGCCTACCCTTTTGGCATCGTGAGCAGTTTGCAATATCTGCCCTGTAGCAGGGCTGAAGGAAGGGTGTCACAGCCAGCCTGGTACAAGGCTGCTGTCTCTAGCAAGGGCTTCACATCTGTCAGGGGAGCTTGCAGATGTGGCCAACAAAGTCAAGAGGGCGGCTGCATTGGTGTGACTGAACCCCCTCGTGCGTGTTAGGCGTGCTGCTCCTGCAAACCACACTCGTTCCATCTCTGCGGTGTACAATATTTCCTGCAATTTTCCCGCAACAAGCAACTTTGCTGGATGGGATTTCTGGAGAGCAATCCGGTCAACCTTTTTGGCCTGACTCAGAATAAACATCCTTTCTACCAGATTTAGCTGACATCTTTTTCTCTTGACCTGCCAGACCTGAAGTCGAGGCGTAACATATTTAACACACTTGGCAATGCATGTCTCTGTTTGAAGCCACCATTCAAGGCAAAGAAGATTGGCCACTCAAAGGCCAGCCAGTCTGGGAGTCTCTTGGTTAAGCTGGCCATTTTAGTGATTGCTTTTTGAGCAAGGATCCCTTCTGTGTGGTTTGCTTGTCCTGAACTTTGGGCCATTCCATATTTATTTATTAGATCCTACCTTTCATTCAGGATTTCATTCATTCATACATGCAGTAGTGCACAGTTCAACCATGGTTATTCTGTGGCTGGGGGAGGTGGTGCCCACCTTCATCCCCCATCCTGACTTGGACACCAAAGGGGAAGAATTGGCCTGGCATCCTCCCTGGAGCTTTTTCTATGGCAGAAGGACACTAGAACCGGGGCCTTATTGGGGGCAGGCGAACACTTTCACCATTACACCATGCTGACTTCCCACGGCATTCAGCCTTCTTGCCTAGACATATCTTGGGTTACATCAGTGCATATATTGTTCCTCCCTCTCCTACGGCAATTCTGTAAAGTGGATGGGGTGAGCGAGAATGACCAGCCCAAAGTTGTGCAATCAATCTCCATGGCTGGAGGCAGGCAGAAGCTAGAGTTTCCCTGGTGCCTATATGGCCCCCTCCCCCTCCCCCAGGACATCATCCTGGCCCCTTAGGGAATGTTGAGTTTTAGTCTTGGGATGAGAAAAGAGAAAGAAAGAAAAAAAAATCCCACCCACCTCACCTATTTAATCAATCAGAATAGAGCTAGAAGGGACCTTGGAGGTCTTCTAGTCCAGCCCCCTACTGAAGCAGGAGACCTTATGCCATTTCAGACAAGTGGCTGTCCAGTCTCTTCTTAAAAACCTCCAGTGCTGAAGCACCCACAATTTCTGAAGGCAAATGGTTCCACTGGTTAATTGTCCTCACTGTTAGGAAGTTTCTCCTAAATTCCAGGTTGCTTCAGACTGGACAGTCACTTGTCTGAAATAGTATAAGATCTCCTGCTGGAGCAGGGGGTTGGGCTAGAAGACTTCCAAGGTCCCTTCCAGCTCTATTCTGATTGATTGATTGATTCTATCCCTCTGTTAATGCAACTTCAAGCACCAATCCCCCTGACGTCTCGTCAAAAGCAGCTGCATTTCCCATCAGATGGGAGACCACCCAAACTTCCTCTTAGCTCTTCCCTGCCTCTTTGCTTCCTGAGAAATAGCAGACTCACAGCTTGTGCTTGGAAAATTCCATTTGGTCTCTGTGTAAAATCAGTTGGTTTTATAATATCATATATAATTTTTCATAGCCACCGTATAAAATGTGCACGTTAGCTAATTGAGATATTTCTGAACGTGCTCACTTGGTAGAGATTATGCAACTTCTGGATTGTTGGTGCTGCACAGCCAATAATTGCTGGAGATCACAGTGCAAAAAGATAAGGCGAGCCTTGCATTCTTTATTGCTCTGAAGCACCTTTGTGAAAAAAAGGAATATGTCAACTATTATGCTAGTCTTCAAATCTGGAATTTAATTAGCATGTTTGAAGTAAAGATGTCACTCAAGGGACAAGAGGACATGGAGAGAGAGGGTTGGCACAGCCAAGTTTTTCCCCACATCCGTATCCGTTTTTCTTCTAAGGACCATCTAGATTAGTGTTTCTGAACCTTGGCAGCTTTCAGATGTATGGACTTCAACTCCAAGAGCAAAGCTGGCTGGGGATTTCTGAGAGTTGAAGTCCACCCATTTTCAGGCTGCCAAGGTTGAGAAACACTAATCTAGATGGTCCTTAGAAGAAAAATGGATACGGATGTGGGGAAAAATTTGGCTGTGCCTAAACCTAGACTTTGTAGCAGTTTTCAGTGAATGTTTTGGGGATGTACCCTCTGGAGCTGGGGTCTCCTTGGCACCTTGACCACAAAGATGATGATGATGATACAGTTTTAGAGTTACACTATACCCATGATAGCGAACCTATGGCACACGTGCCAGAAGTGGCACGTCGCAGAGCCCTCTCTGTGGGCACGTGCACCATTGCCAGCTGCTCTTCTGGTTTCCAGAGCACACATGCATGCCAGCCAGCTGGTCTTCACAGGTGCTGGAGTGCCTGAAAACAGCCCAAAAAAACCCAGCCCAAAAACAGGCCATTTTCTGGGACATTTTTCCAAAAACACATGTGCATGTACACTGGCCAGCTGGTCTTCAGGTTTCCAATGCTCTGGCGCGTGCACATGCACATGCATGCACAGGCGTTCCGGTTTGGGCACTCGGTGCCGAAAAGGTTCACCATCACTGCACTATACTATATAGTTTATGTATTATAGAGCCGTGGTGGAGCAGTGGTTAGAATGCAGTATTACAGGCTAACTCTGTCCACAGTCAGGAGTTCAATCCTGACCAGCTCAAGGTTGACTCAGCCTTCCGAGGTCGGTAAAATGAGGACTCAATTTGTTGGGGGCAAGAGGCTGACTCTGTAAACCACTTAGAGAGGGCTGTGAAGTACTGTGAAGTGGTATATAAGTCTAAATGCTATTGCTATAGTGCTATTCTGCCTTGTGCTGTGGGGAGGATTCAGGATATCTGAATCACTTACTGTATATTAAGAAGTCCATTTGATGGAGTGGCTCAGGCTCTGAACTAGGATTGGGCTTGCCAGGTTCCAGCCCACCTTCAGGCTTTTTTGGCACCTGTAGCGCACTGCTGGCTCAAGCTTAAGTGTTGTCCACAAGGACTCCTAGATCCCTCTCACATTTACTACTGTTGAGCCAGGTACCGCCTATGCTATACCTGTGCATTGGATTTTTCTTGCCTATGTGTAAGACCTTACTTTTTCCACCACTGAATTGCATATTGTTGGATAGGACCCAGTGTTTAAGTCACTCAAGATTCTTCTGGATCTTGAGTCTATCTTCTAAAGTGTTGATTATTCCCCCTAGCTTGTTGTCATCTGAAAATTCTGTCCCTCGTCTAAATCCATTTACAAAAACATTGAAGAGTACTGGGCCTAAGACAGAATCTTGGGTTACCCCAGTGCATAGTGCCCTCCATATAGATGTAATTACATTGAGGACTACACATTGAGTCTGGTTGGTCAGCCAGTTATGAATCCATCAGATGGTGGTACTGTCTATCCCACATATTACCAAGAAGTAGGCTGTGGTCTACTTTATCAAATGCCTTATTTAAATCTACATATCCAGAGCACAGCATGCCCAAAGGGTGGGTGGAGAAGACTTCAACTCGGCTGTGGGGAAATGAGCATGTGCTTGGTAGGATAAGACAGCACCGTAGACCTGCAATCTCAGGTTCTTTTTATATGTGATATTTTGAACAGTATTGTAACGCATATCCCAAAGGTGCTTTTTCAAGAGGCGACTGGATTTTCTTTGAAGACATTTTGCTTCTCATCCAAGAAGCTTCTTCATTGGAGCTGAAGAAGCTTATTAGATGAGACACGAAACGTCTTCAAAGAAAAACCAGAAAGTCCAGTTGCCTCTTGAAAAAGCACCTTTGGGACAACCATGGCCTGGATGACTGAGAATCTCCATAGATATCCCAACACATATGTTCACCACTGAATATTATCTCACTGATCAGAAAATTATATGTTTTATTTTTAAACTTGCTACATTGTCTTTTCCTTCCTGCTACTTTTGTATTTAGAAGTGACAAAGTGCTCTTCCAAGCACCTGGACACCAGGTGTGAAAACTCCCAAGAGCCTCGGACCTCTTTTGAGCTAGTTAATGAACCCCAGGATGCCCCAGAGTGAGACATGAGGCAGACCATGATGGCAAGCTACTGGTTTGGAAGTCCCTGGTGAGCTCCTGGATGCTTAATGAACTCCCATTTCAAAGAACAAAAAACTCCCTTCCCCTCTGGAAGCCAAAATGATACAAAAGAACAGCTGGAGACCAATTCCCAAGTAGGTTGGTGGCTTTTGAGATGCTGCGAGGGACAAAGCCACATCCTAATTAGACAGTTCCCATTAGCTTGGATGACTTTTGTTAGCTGCTTCAAGGCTGGAGAGAAGACTCAAGTCTTGGCTTCACTTAGTAGCTGTTTGTGAGTAGCATTTCCATCACACTATAATTTCTTCTGACTCTTAGAGAAAAGGGTGGCTTTAGCTGCTTAGTGGCTCTCCAAAATGTAGGGATTGGCGGTGAATTCCTGAGTGGGTGGCGTGGGGTGGGGTGGCAGGGAGGCTGCCAACCCAGAGGTTGACTGGAGGAAAAAGGTCAAGGGTGGGAGGTGGACCTGGGAGAGGCCAGCAAAGCCACAGGTCCTCAGAGGAGCCAGAGATGCAGCTTGGGATTGGCTTTGGCCACTAACAAGAGGGTCTCTCTTTCCTTCTGTCATACCTGGTCATGGGGACTCCTTGTTAAAAGGGCTTAGAAGCTGAGCTAGTGTTGCCTGTTGCTCCCCAGAGGTTATGACAGAAAAGGCTTAAGAGGTTCCTCACTAACGGCATTGTTAATAGGAATTTCAGCCTGCCTGGGAGAAGTGGCACCTGTCAATTTCAGCACATTGGGGCTTTTGAAGTGCAGGAGAGCTGCCTTCCTTGTCCCCCACCACCCCAGAGCATAAGGCTGGCTTCTCACGGTTTGTTTAAGGGAAGGATTGGTTTACCCAGATGTTGCATTCTCATGCTGAGGTCAAGAGGCAGGAGTTGGTTGTCTTTGTTTCCAGAATCTCA
Organism: Pantherophis guttatus; assembly: GCF_059756535.1. Classification (NCBI taxonomy): domain Eukaryota; kingdom Metazoa; phylum Chordata; class Lepidosauria; order Squamata; family Colubridae; genus Pantherophis; species Pantherophis guttatus. Next base: position 2,083,720 of record NC_142076.1, read on the forward strand.
TTGCCATTTTGTCTGGAACAAGCATTTTGGCAACCATAAATCATGGTCACATGTTGGGCTAGAGGATTCAATGGCCCTTTGGAACAGAGAGGGGCCAACAAGACAGTTGTTACTGAAGAGGTTTTTAGAGATCAGGGAAGTGGAAAAGCATGGGAAAGAGGCCTTGCCGTAATTATAGTAGATTTGAGTTGAGCTAGAGAATTACTTTGGTAGGCTTTCAAGATCCTGTTATGTTATCTTCTAGTAATAAAACAGTTTCCAGAAATCCAAGCGGTTCTTGTTTTCTGAGCTTGTAAGATTTAACATTAATCTTGAAGGCCTCCCAAAATAATTGCCTCCCAAACATCATACCTGGCTGCATCTGACAACCTCCGTGGACCATGCAAAGCAAAGGCAGTTTACAGCCTGCTCGCTTGGCCTTAGAAGGTCAGGAAGGTTTTTACCAGAAAATGACTCCTGCTTGGAAGAATAGCAGGAAAACCACTGACCTGGGGAGCGAGCATAGAAAGCTGGTTATCCACAGAATGCTAAGACTTCTCTGATTGGTTGGAAGTGTTCAAAAAAGGAGAGAAATGGGGTGCCTGGTCAAGAAAGGGGTTCCCTTGTGTTTGGGCACTCCATGACTGACTGCAGGCCCAAAGCCCTGAAGAGATTTCCCTGCAGCCACCAATGAGGAGACGTGGCCCTTTCTTGACGTGATGCTGGATGGCAACTAGGAGCGTGGAGAGGAGGAAGGTGCTTTTGAAGATCCAACTTTGTCTGACATTTGACTGCTTCCCTCTGGCCTTAACAACATTGCAGGGGAAAGGCAGGGCTTGGTTTTAGTCTCAAAGACAGATGAACCTTCATCTGGATGTCCCTTCCCCTTGACTGCAACCAGATCATAGTTTGAAGGTAGCTTTGCAAGAAAACCTGAAATACCTTGGGGTCTTCAGAGCTGAATTCCAGGATTCTTCTAATTTGGTGTTCTAATCTTGGCAACTTTAAGATATTTATTTATTTATTTATTTATTTATTTATTTATTTATTTATTTATTATCAAATTTATAGACCGCCCTTCTCCCGAAGGACTCAGGGCGGTGTACAGCCAAAGTAAAAAACATAGATACAAACATTAAAAACAATTTAAAAAGATATATATAAATTTGGCCCCAAAGTTAAAAAAAACAGTAACAAAACATATTAAAAACATTTAAAAAGCATTAAGCCAGCCCGGCTTTCTGAAAAAGGAAGGTCTTCAGGGCACGGCGGAAGACACCGAGATATATGGATTTCAGCTCCCAGAATTCTCCAGTCAGCATGCTGTCTAAAGAATTCTGGGACTTGAAGTCCCTACATCTTAAAGTTGCCAAGATTGAGAAACTCTGCTTTAGTTAGTGGACTGCAGGTCCCATCAGTTGTCCGGAGGGGGAAACAAGGAAGTCACGGTCTGGGGCATTCAGAAGGCACCAGATGCAGGAAGATTATTTAGGGACAAGGGTGGGTGCCCTTTTGTAATCATTCCTTGCCTATGTCCAAGGGCCACAAGGCACTCTGCTGTTGTCAGGGCATCGCTGGGTCTGCCAAGGGGGATCAGCAATGGTGCCATCCATTCTGCCCCCCTCCCCCAAAGGGACTGCCCTTTGAGCTGCTGCTTTCTGCTGCCCAACGGCAGGACTGGCTCACCGTGACTTGATACTGCAGAGCTTCCCATCAGCTGAGGAAGGAGAAGCGCCAAAGCCGTCTACTCCCTTCTCCCCACCCCTCCGCCCCTCGGGCCCCCTTTGCTGCTGCCAGGAACCAGCGAGGCAGCTTGTGCTTGACGCGAGCAAGTGGAAATTTCCTCCCTGTCCCTTGAGCCTTGCAAAACGTTGTCGTAAAAATGTCTGTGGGATTCTATACCTTCAGCCAACAGAAAAACAACGGCTATAAACAAGGCCTCTTAATTACCCAACACATTGATAAAGCCAAGGAGAGATTACTCAACCCCTGAAGCGCAAAGGTGCCATGCTCAGAACACCTTGTCATGTTCTTGTCCCATCCCAAAGGGGATTACATACCGGCTGTGAGGGCCTAGCCCAGGCTGTGTCACAATAGCAGCGGCACAGTCCATCTCCTCGGGGCCTGCCCCTCTCGCCTCATTTTCCAGGAATCAAACGGCATCGTTTTTAGGGTCCAGAGCACGGAGGAAGAACGACAAGCCCCTTGTTTTTAGATTACTTTGGGCTGCCTGTGGCTTGAGGGTGGCATTCCTGCCATCACTCTACAGTTGGGAGAGCCATGCTGGTAGATTCCACCCCACTTCTATATTATTTAATTAACTTGTGATACATTCAATTCAATTCAATATTTAATTCATTATTTAATTCACTTGTGGGTGGAGGTTTTTAAGAAGAGACCAGACAGCCATTTGTCTGAAATGGTGAAGGGTCTCCTGCTTGAACAGGGGTCTCCAACCTTGGCAATTTTAAGCCTGGTGGACTTCAACTCCCAGAATTCCCCAGCCAGCTGGCTGGGGAATTCTGGGAGTTGAAGCCCGCCAGGCTTAAAGTTGCCAAGGTTGGAGACCCCTGGACTAGAACACCTCCAAGGTCCCTTCCAACTTTGTCATTCTGTTATTTGGTTACTTCTTTCAAACCTCTGGCTCCAAGTGAAATACTTAAGAGTGAAGCAACTGTTAGACTTTCAGGGTGAATTCTCTTTTTCAGGTTCGCCAAGGGAGGTGGGAAGTAGGCAGAAGCTCCTGAGGTTCTTCAGCCACATAGCCAGAAAGAGCTCTTTCTTGAAACCCAACGAGTGGCTCCTGGGTGATCAGGGCCTTCTACCATCTCCTCCTGATTCAATTTGGGGTGCGGGGAGGGTCCCCTGTGGACAGGACTTCCTGCTTCTGCTCCCCAAACTCATTAATTGTGTTGGACAGTCACTTACTCGCTTTCTCTGCCTTTTTGCTCTGAGAATCTCCTGCCCCTAACAGACACCAAACATTCAGTCTTTGTGGATGGTATGGAAGGGATCTTGGCTACATTTCCAACCTATTGCAATATATAAATTTTACTCTCCTGACACAGTTTACTCTCCTGAGTAAACCACAGTTATTGGTTGAATTTCCGCATAGGTTTGGCATACGTGCAACTATGCCATCTTTTAAACTCTCTCTCTAAGAGCCCCCTTCTTTCTCTTTTCCATTTATCTTGTATTCCCAACACCGTCTTGGTTTGTGGACTACCCCTTAGCAGCCACCAGTCCTGTCATTTTTTTCATCCTAAATTCCCCCGTGGGCTTCCTTTATCCTTCATGGTCTTTAGAAATGTCACTGGTATAAAAATAGAATGCAGGGTTCTCCAGAACTTTCCTTTCCTTTCCTTTCCTTTCCTTTCCTTTCCTTTCCTTTCCTTTCCTTTCCTTTCCTTTCCTTTTTTCCTTTTTTCCTTTTTTCCTTTTTTCCTTTTTTCCTTTTTTCCTTTTTTCCTTTTCCTTTCCTTTTTCAGAGTAAATTGAGATCCCAGGGGCCTATCCCACGAGAGTATGGTAAAAAAATAAAGATAACAGATGTAATAGTGCATCAGTTTATCAGCTTTCTCACCTTTGCTCCTCCAGTTCTGACTGGGGTTGATTAAGAGTTGTGTATCTTATGAACAGGAGTGCTGAAAGAGGCAGATCCTGCCTGGTGCCTTGATAGAAACGATAAGGCAAAACCCAGGACATTCGCAGTTGCAGGAGATGCTCCGCTCTGCATTGAAAAGATCCAATATTCAGCTCCCACCCTTAAAAACCTGCCCAGTTTCTGAGTCTCTGCCTGGGTACTTGGAAGTTGGGGGGGTCGGACAGCTTTATCTGTTCCCATGAAAGCCCCCACCCTTCTCCCTGAGTGGGAGGGGGTGGAATGGACATTTTGTCCTTGTTACTGCTATTTCTCATCTGTTTTGGAAAACCTTGAATTTATCCCACTATTACCTCCAAGATTTGCAGTGTGAAAATGTTAATAAAATGCTGCAGTTTTTCCCCAACTTGTCAGATGATCGGTAGCTACCAACTGACCCTCCACCTTGTAATGCTGCCTCCTTTCTCCCTCCTTAGTTGATGTAGGATGTCTATGCCGCCCCCCGCCGCCCCCCCCGCAAAAGGGATTAGCTGTAGAGGAGCAGAGGGTCCTCCCCTCCCTCTGTGCAGCCAGGCATCATCTGATTGGTTAAAAAGCAGCTCCCATCATCCCCAGCCAGACAAGTGCTCAGCTGGTCTCGCTGTGAGAAGGCTGGAAGTTAGCAAAGCAAAAATGCAGGTCTTGGGCAAAGAAACAGCCAGAGAATTATCCCCTTCCCTACCAGCTGTGAACCATGATGGTGGGGGTCACGGGAGGGAGAGGGGACTCCATGCTCAAAAACATTATTGGCAGGATTTCTGCTTGGAGGTCAAAAGAGTCAAGATGGTGGCCATCAACCGAGATCAAAGCACCATTTCTTTGTGTGTGTGTGTAGCAAAGGGTGGGGCTTTGATTGTTGGGGTGGCAGCCAGCTCCTCCCCCCTCCCTGTATACATCTTTGCCAGTCAGGATTTTTTTCTTGAGGGGGAAGGAGGAAGAGAGGGAAGGAGAAAGAGAGAGAAAGAAAGAGACAGAGATAGAAAGAGAGAGATAAAGAGAGAGAGGCAAGTTAGTGATAATCCAATTCTTTCAGAATGTCCTTCTAACTCAAAATCCTGTGTAAATCTTGCTAGTTTTATGGCTGGCTGGAGGATCAGAAGTTCTGGCTCTTAAGCGTTTTTTGAAATCCTTCCTGCAAATCTAGTAAAGGGAATTCATTGCATTTATTGCTTCCAGACATTTTTAAAATTTTACTTAGTTATTCATTCAGTAGATTTATCATCTGCCTTTCTTCCAGGAGCTTCTGGGGAAGACAGTAGCCCCCTCCCCTGCTTTCCCCCCACCACAGAACCCCTGTGAGGTTGGCTCCCCTTAGACAGCACGGATGGCACAAAGGCTCACAGTGAGCCTTGGTGGCTGAGAATAGAGGGGATCTTTGGTTTTCGCCACCCCCAATTGGGGGGGGGGAACACATCCGGTCTCTTCTCTTCAAATCCAGAAGTGCTGCTCACCGAGACCCTTGTCAGTGGCTGACGTCAGTGGCTGAGGACCCCAATTCCACAGAGATGGAAGTTGGATACAAATTTGTTCCCTGGACTAAAGCAAAGTTCCCTGGTGTTTTGAAAGAAGCAGCAGCTCTGGATTTTATCCAGCTCCGTGGCTCTTGGGCTTCTGTAACTGGCCGTTGCTGATCTGAGCAGCCCCCTTCCAGGGTACGTGTAGAAGCCTGATCATGCCATTCCTGTCTGCTGATTAACTAAACATTTACCAATTGCTCAAAATCTGTCCCTCCTTGGCACTGGCTGGCCACAAGACGCAGCCCAATGTGGAGGCTGAACTGTAGTATATAAAATATCATCTGAATGATTCCCCTAAATCTGCCTGGGAACTGATTCCCCCAACAGGTGCGCTGTTCCCACTGTGTCCCTCGCAGCCTTAGGGAGAGGGCCCCCTGCAGCTCTGACAGGGGCCACCCTGGGAAGGCTGGCTGAGGGCCACTGCAATGGGGAGACTGTGTGCTGGAGTGATCCCTCCAACCAGCGTCTCATCTGCCTCCCTTTCTGGCTCTGGTGCCCTTTGCAGGTATCATCTCTGCAGCCCTGAGGCCTCCCCCCAAAAGACACGCGGCTCCCACTTGCTGCACCAGGGGCCAAAGCCCACAGGATCTGTTCCTTGTTGGCTCCAGCAGGAACTGTTTGCCCACCTTTCTTTCTGCTTTGAGCACCTGAGCAGAGGAGGCCTCAGAGCTCAATTCTCTGCCCAGGATTGGCACGACAGAGGCGTTAATTGCAGGCGAGCGCAGGTGTCTTTAGGCAATGGCAGGGACTGGGTTTGCCTGCCTTTCAGAGGTAGCCGATTTGAATCCCACCTCTCCTCCCAGATAGATTCAATGCAAAAGCCTTCTGTACATGCTCAAGGCCACTCTGTTGTCAGTGCTTTTTATGCTGGCTCATTCCCAAAGGATAGGATGACAGTTCCCAGAATTCATGCCTGGATGGGCTGCTGAGGAATTCTGGGAGTCAAAGTCCACCCATCAGATGGGGTGACTGCCTCTGTCACATTCAAGAAAGGCCCAGGTGAAGCTTTGAGGGCACTGGTGGTGCCACCTCTTTTGGGAGAGGCAGCCATGCCCCCGTCTTCGTGGCTTTTGCAGTGACTGCCTTTCTCCAAAGGGCATCGCTGCGTTGAGGAAGGAGCGTTTCTCAGCTGGCTCTACTTCGCCCAGCCTGGCAGCCAGATCTGGCAGAGGCTTCCGAAATGAAACCTTGAACTCAGCACCCCTGAAGAGCAAATAGCTCTTCTTCCTCCCCAGCCGGCTGGAACAGCCCCTCCCTCCCCTCCCCTTTGGGCCTGACTGCACTTTTGTCACCCTTCTCCCACGCCCCCCCCCCCCGATCAGTGGGGAGGGTGCCAATATTCCTGGGAGATAAGAAAAGTGCTGCTCCTGCCAAAGGGGCCGGTCAGCCAGAGAAGCCGTGGGCAGCCTGGTCAGAAGCCGCTGATCTTCTAGGGTGAAGCCATCGTGCAGCTGCAGCCAGGAGTGGAGAGGCTTGGGTGAGTCCTGCAACAGTTGGGGGTAGGGGTGAGGTCTCCAGGAGAAGGAGGGCTCCATCCAGAAGGGGACAGGCAAGCCACCATTCGACAAAGCCCCCCTCTTTGGTTTCCAAATACTTGAGGTACCTAAGAAGGAACTGACCTGACCACAAATGAAAAATTCTATGGTCTATATAGGATACCTTTGAAAGTGTTAAAGCAGAGAATTGCAAAAAAGAATATTTGAAAAGCAAGAAGCCCCTTAATTCTTTTCTTGGAATACTTTTTCATTAGGAGTTTTGCAGGAATGAATTTGTTTCTCCTTGCCTGGTGATGAGCAGAGATGGAGCACAGGGTCCCTCACCTGTAGGAGCTGCCTCCAGCTTTGAGTATGGACTGGCACAGAAGAGAAGCTTCTGGATAAAATTCTTCTAAGTCAGATCTTCAGTCCAAAGTTCATTTCTTATACAATAATCACTGAGGAATAGTTTTCAGTTCTTAAATGTCAGATGCAGATTCTTTTTATTTTATTGTATTTATTTTATTATTTATTTATTTTAATTTGATATCTATACAAATTTATATACTGCATTTTTACCGCAAACTGACAGTTGTGTGTCTCAGACCTGCAGCTGGTTTCCTATGAGGCTGCCTTGGGCAAAAGGGGTCAAATCAGATGGTAGACCAGAAGAAGCTTGTGGGCTAAGAAACCAAGCTTCAAAAGCAACCACTCATACACTCAACGAGGGTGTCTCTGAAGATGCTAGTCCTCACTGATTCAAGCACCTTCTGAGCCTCCCGCCCCAGTGATTCCGCTGGTCTCTTGAGACCCAGGGAGAATGTTGCTCCTGGGAACCAAACCCACAGAGTCCTGGGCCCGATATGCTCTGACCGTTTCAGCCCAATAAATCCCCCAAACCCTTCGGCCATGTGGAATCTTGGGGGCCACCGTTACAGCTTCAGTCTGGAGACACTATTGGGCCAAAGAAAGCAAAGAACGATTAAATAATTGCACGAGAAACTGGTCGTTGTACTCCCACACTATTGTGGGGTGCCTAGTAGTGCATATTTCAGCAGGGAGGGGAAGGATTCCAGGAAGGGGTACAAAGGGTGCAATTTGGAAGGGGCTTTTCTGCCCTGTTAACACAGTGTGTGTGTGTATCTGTGCTTTGACCTGCAATCAGCTCTATGCTTCTGCCCAGCACTATACTGCATAGAACTTCAAAAAAGGATGGATTTTATCCGATCAATATAGTAGTGGATGATGGGTGGTGGAGTGATCATCTCAGCAACATCTATGGAAATTCTCAGGTCATGGTTGTCCCAAAGGTGCTTTTTCAAGAGGCAACTGGACTTTCTTTGTTTTTGCTTGAAGACGTTTCGCTTCTCATCCAAGAAGCTTCTTCAGCTCTGACTGAATTCCCCACTATCCAGTCAGAGCTGAAGAAGCTTCTTCAAAGAAAAACCAGAAAGTTCAGTTACCTCTTGAAAAAAGCACCTTTGGGACATCTCAGCAATGCTGTGGCCAAAAATTGATTTTAGGTTATAGCCAAGAAGGTGAGTTTTGAATTGAATTTGAGCTTTGAAGACAAGTATGATTTTCTGGGGTTCTCTTATGCCCGTAAAGGCAACCGTGACCGTCATGGTCTCAACCACCGATTAGTTAATCCAGTCTTTCTCAACCTCGGCCACTTGAAGTTTGTACATCTTCAGTTGCCAAGATTGAGAAACAGTGAGGTAATCTCTCTGCCGTTATTTGCGATCCCATTCTAAGCAGCAGCTCATCAAAATCTCATCAGACTCTCTCATCCCAATTACATCAACCCGTCCCACCTAGTCAAGCAGGAAGGGCATCTGCGTATCCCGTCAGTCAAGGAATTTTGGCTGGTGGGTTCAAGAGGGAAGGTCTTCTCTGCTGTGGCCCTAACCCCTAACCCAAGAACATCTCACCCCCAGAAGTGAGGCAAGCCTCCACCCTTCTGGTTTTTGTGTTAAGACCTGGCTTTGCCGATTAGCATGGCATCTAAAAGTACGATGCAGCCCCAAGGATGGCTGGTGGCTTGATGACACCGCTGCTGCCTTGTGAACTTTTTGAATTTTTAACTTTGATCTTTATTTTTACTGCAAGTTTTAACTTGTTACTAATTCTGCTTTTAATCTGTGCTTTTGTGTGTTCATATGTTTTTGTTATGACGTTGTAAACTGCTCACTGTACCAATTAAAAAAACAAACAAACAAACAAACAAACAAACAAACAAACAAACAAACTGGTCCTTGCCCAGCTGCCATTCAACAGCCGTGTTCACTCACTATCTTGCCTGGATTCTCCAAGTAACTCAACCTTCAAGTAGCACATTCAGCCCTTAATTGAAGACTTGAGCAGGGTTCATTCAGCACCCTAAACTAAAATGAGGCAGCTCCCTCTCTGGGTTGGTGTGAAGGGAGAACCAGGGAATCGTAGAGCCATTGGAGTCTTTCTCCCTGGAAAAGTCTACCTCTTTGGAGGCCTACAAATATGTGGCTTTAGGTTACAAATTTGAGAAAACAAATTTGGGGCAACCTTGGGGTGAACTCAGGCGCCCGTCCCAATTTTGTAATTTTTCAGTTGGCTGATTGGTTTCACCTTAGACTTCTGTGCTCTGTTCTTGGGGGAGGGAGAAAGAGAGAAGGAGAGGAAGAGAGAGAGAGAGAGAGAAAGGGAGAGCAAGAGAGAGCGAGAGAAGGAGACAAAAAAGACGAGATAGAAGAGAGACTGGAAAGAGAGAAGGTGACAGGGAAAAGAGAGAGGGAGAGGGAGGGATGGAGAGAGAGAGAGGAGAGGAGAGGAGAGGAGAGGAGAGGAGAGGAGAGGAGAGGTGAGATCTTCACCTGACCAGTCTGGCTGGCTGCAGTGTTGACAAGAGTGGGGTGGTTATGGGTTTGATTTCCCTGCCTGTTACCAGAGGTGGGTAAAGAGGACAATGGGGACACAGCTCTGCCAAAGCCTCACCCCACCCAGAACAAAGTGGCCTTGTGGGGAATGACAAGCGAGCCAGATTTAAGGCCCCATTGTCACATTCCAGGGTCAACCTCCACCCACCTCACCAGGCTGGCAGAGAACATGTTTGCATACCAGGGCATAATCTTTGTCTTCCAGAATCGGCCAGCCATGTCCGACGTGGAATTTGGACGGATGTCTTTCAAAGAGCCTGAGCAGGAGACCAAGCGTGGCCCGGCCCAGCCCCACTGGTATGAGCGCTACTTGCAGCCTTGCATCGGGGAGCTGGTGGGCTCGGCCTTCTTCATCTACATTGGCTGCGTTTCGGTCGTCGAGAACTCAGACGGCACCGGGAGGCTGCAGCCGGCCTTGGCTCATGGGTTGGCGCTGGGACTCACTATTGCCATCTTGGGGAATATCAGGTGAAGGAAGGGGCAGCTGGGCAGTTTGGCTTGGGGATGTGGTCACGTTAGCCATGAAGGAGCGATGGAGGAACAGGGGGTCAGAAGATCCATCCACCAGACCAGTGTTTCTCAACTGGGGCAAGTTGCAGAAGGGTGGACTTCAACTCCCAGCTTTGAAGTCCACCCATCTTGAACTTGCCACTGTTGAGAAACATTGATTGACAGGTCTGCAGTGTCAATCTTCTTCCTCTGCATTGCTCCTCCTTTAAATGGAGCCCCCACCTGGGATATTTTCTTTCTTTCAGGCATGTTTTATTGATTGATTGATTGACTGTATGGCATAATCATACATGGACTAGCAATATCTATTAATATTTCACCTAGATTAGTAAAACACAATAAAATGTAAAATGTTAAAAAGATCTATGTTCAAATACCAAGGGCTAGGCCAGCTCACCATTGAAGCAAAAAAATAAAAAAATAAAAAAATAAAATCAGATACTGGGCTGGTATATGCCCTCAGTTTAGAGCTGGTGAACATGTGATCTGCAGTTTGTTGTGGGACCTTGCAGTCACACTGAGGGGAGGATACGATGCCCCATTTATACAGAGAGGCAGGGCAGATGGCGAAGATCTACTTAAACAACAACTTACTCCCCTGTGATCGCCATCCAAAGTACCTTGGAGTAACACTGGACTGGACTCTCTCCTATAAAATACACCTAGCACAGGGGTGTCCAACGTAAGGCATAGGGGGTGGATTTGGCCCACGGGGTTCCTTAGTCTGGTCCACAGGGCCACCCTGGAAACAGTGAAGGACTGGCCCACAGTGCCTCTGCCAGGGAAAACGGACCTTGCAAGGGCCACGCACTGCCCTCCCGAGCTCCATTTTCACTGGCAGAGGATTGCAGGAGGCTGTCCCAGCCAAAAATGGAGCTCAGGAGCCCATTTTCGAAGGCAGAGCTCTTGGGCCGCCACATGTGACCCCCCCAACACGAGTTATGTCATGCTGGCCATGCCCACCTCGGCACCCCAAGATTAAACACAACCCTGATGCAGCCTGCAATGAAATAGAGTTTGACACCCCTGACCTAGAGAATATGATGACAAAAATCAATACTAGGAACATCATACTCCAGAAATTACATGGAACTAAATGGGGAGCTTCAGCTGCCACCCTCAGATCATCAGCGCTGGGCTCTTAAAAGTCAGGTTTCAAACAGAGTTTATCGAGTTAAACCTGCAGTCACCTTTGAGCCTTGATTTCACTTTTGTGAGTTTTGCTCCCTGCCAGCAGGCAACGGGGTGATGCAGTGCCCCTTTCCTGCCAGCTTTCCTCTGACCACAGATGCCTCTTTCCCACTTTCTGCCTGCAGTGGAGGCCACTACAACCCGGCCGTTTCCCTGGGGGCCTGGCTCGTTGGTGGGCTGAACATGGTGATGGTCATTCCATACTGGGTCTCCCAGTTGTGCGGGGGAATGATTGGAGCTGGTCTGGCTAAGGTATGGCGGAGGATTGGGAAGGGGGGAGGGGAGGGCACTTGAGGTATCAGGTAGCAGCCGTACAAGGTACACCAGACAGGAAGTATGACCAGATGAGCTAACTCTACTTTATTGTAAGATTACATTGATGAAATATTGCAACTCTGAATGTTCTGTACATTTTTTCCCTGGACCCTTTTACAGCCTAAGAAACTAGGGAGGGCCCCTTCTGAGATATTTCTCACAGCCACTTTCCTGCTCTGGGCTCCAACAAAGGCACTGTCCCCTTGGTTGTCGTTGCGCTGTCTCCCAAGGCCATTCACACATAACACCGTTGCAGATGGAGAGCAGAGGCTCTGGCAGATGTTGGGTGGTGCTCCATGCACACTCCCAGGTTTGGCTTATGGTCATTCACTCACAGCCTGTTGAGGCCTGTTGAGGCCTGCAGATTTTGCCACCTCCCCCCATTCCTTGCTTTCTACCTGGGCGAGAGAGGTGGGGCTGGAGCAGACAAGGCACAAAACCCTGGACAACAGCCAGGAAATAATTAAGGACACACACAAATCACTTTCAATGAACACTGAGGCACAATCGGTCCTCTGAAATACCCAAAGACCCGGTGAATTTAAAGGAACACCAACATTTTACTGTTTACAATATACATTTGCTTTTCCTCACACACATAGGCACACTCGGGCACATTTGCACCCATCCTCCTCCACTAGGCTGGCAGGCCCTAGCCAGAGGGACGGAAGCTGCCCAGTCTGGATCCAAAGATGACTCAAAGAGGGGGGTGGGTGGGCTTCAGGACCCCTTTTATCTCCCAAAGTCTTTCCCCCTGTGATTCACAAGACTGGCAGCTACTCTTGCTTTGTTTACTTATAAATTTGGTAGCTATTGAAGGGATTGGTGTGGGGGGGGAGGGGGAGTTACCACGTGCTCAACTTCCTTTATCTTGTTCAGCTGACATTTTTCCTTTGTTTTTTTTTTACCAACTTCTGTCTTTATCTACCTCCCTGAAGAATCTTTTAGATAACAGGTCTGGCTTTTTTCCCTCTCTGCTTCCATGGCTGCTTCATTTTTAGTTATGGCAACTTCAGTCCAGTCTCACAGGGTTTAGGAGGAGGTGTCTGACCCATGGCAGATCTCCCATGCAACCCCTCCCCCCGAAAAGAACCAATGAAAGCCAATATGGCTGGCGGAAAAGTGGATGTCTTGGCGGATGCTTGGCTCCTGAACACGTCCTTCCTGCTGACCCTCCTTAATTGCCAAAGGAGATGCAAGGAAGGCTGGGAGGTGGGATGTCTGCCTCCCTTTCCAGCTGTGGCTTCAAGTCCCTTCAACTGGAAGTCACTTGTTGCAGCCCTTCTGGATCAGGCCTTCCTCTCCAAGCCTTTGTAGGAGAACATCTCCGCCTCTGGTTCCAGGATGCTTGGGAGGCACCTGAAACTGCAAGCCTTCAATGGGAAGCCAAGGAGAAAGGCCAAGTGAAAACCCCAAATCTTTGTCTGGTGCTAAAACAGCCATTCAATCTCAAGGACCTCACATACTTATGAGCCCCCTATGTTAACCAGATGAGGCCTCAAATTTTCATAGGTTCTTCATATATTAATAGAGTTGGAAGGACCTTGGAGGTCTTCTAGTCCAACCTCCTGCTCAGGCTATACCATTCCAGACAAGTGGCTGTCCAGACTCCAATGATGGAGCATCCACAACTTCTGAAGGCAAGCCGTTCCCCTGATTAATTGTTCTCCCTGTGAGGAAATTTCTCCTTAGTTCTAAGTTACATCTCTCCTTGATAGGTTTCCATCCATCGCTTCTTGTCTTGCCTTCTGGTGCTTTCGAGAATAGCTTGACTCCCTCTTCTTTGTGGCAGCCCTTGAGATACTGGGCTACTGCTATCAAGTACTAATACTTCACATTATTTTGATTCTTTCCGTCAATGCAATCTAGGATTGCGCTGGCTTTTTTGGCCACACACTGCCGACTCATATTTAAGTCATTGTGCATTAGGACTTCAAGATCCTTCTCACAGTTACTGCTATAGAACCAGGTTTCTGTATGCTTGGTTAATCCAGGTTTATCAATCTGGGATAATCCCTCTTTGATGTCTTTCTCAGGTAACCACAGTGTGGGAGAGGTATGAAAATGCCACAGGAGGAGCTTTCACGGCCATCACCTCGGATCACCAGCTCCCAGCTGCTGTGGTGGGAGAGATTGTGATGACCATGCTCCTGGTGATGGCTGTCTGCATGGGGGCCATTAATGAGAAAACCAAGAGTCCACTGGCACCCTTCTGCATTGGCCTCACCGTCACCGTGGACATCCTGGCTGGGTGAGTTGGCCAGAGGTTCTGCCCAGGTCCAGGAGGAAGTTCTTTCTCCACCAATGCCTTCAACAGCAAGCCCCGCCTCCTGGGTCGACATTCCCTCCTATTGAATTGGTTCTTAAAACTGTCCTTAAAAGGGGGAGCAGAGAGGCAGCCCTGGAAAGACCCAGTCTATCAAAATGCTTCCTTTGCCTGGTGCAACACCCATTCTGCTGCTTTGGGGCCAGGCCTGTACTTGATACCTATGCCGTGGTCCCCAACCCTTTTGGCACCAGAGACCGGTTTCATGGAAGAGAGTTTTTCCACAGACCAGTGGGGAGAGGGGGCAGGAGGAGGAGGAGGAGCACACAACTTGCAGACTCCGTTTACAGTAGGGTTTGCTGTGCAGCCCAGTTCTTACTGTGACCCGGGGTTGGGGACTCCTGCTTTATAGGGTTTTCAGACAAAAGGTTTTGACTTGGCTTGAAAAAAATGCAACCCATTGCCCCACAAAATTTGTTCCCTTTAATTAATGCTTAACACTCCCTTCCTCAAAACAAAAAAAAAAAAAATCTGCCACGTCACATTACTACCTATTTGCGTGGGTCACCTCCCTCTCCATCCTCCTTCACTCCGCCTCCCCCTCCCAACAGTCCCAGGTGTTAACACATGCACAGGTTACCATGTGCCCTCCCTTCTCTACCTAAACCAAAAGGTCCGCTCTGGAAGGAAGAGCTGAAAAGACAGGCAGGTGCAGAGCTGGTTTCAAGATGGGTGAACTTGGAGCATTTCCACATCTCAGAACATTGATATAAAAACATCGGCAGATGTAAGAAACAACTGCGCACGTGCTCAGCACAACCAGGGAGAGGGAAGACTGGCGGCCATGATGGCTGAGCCTGAACCCTTCCCAACACCTACCGGAGTCAAGCCCCCAGAGTGCACTTGCTCCTTGAGGGATTAAGGTCCATTATGGAAGGCATTTAGCCTGTGGGAAGCACAAGGAGATAAAACTCGCCCTCATGAGCTTGCCTGGGCATCATCTGAAATCAGGGAAGGAGCCATTTGCAGCCCACATTTGACCCAGGAAGGAAGCAGCGTTGCCATCATTATCCACTGGTCAGCTCCTTTGTGAGGCTGCAGGGCCTCCTGACCTGCTGGACAGCTCCGCTGCCTTGCTGACGGACAGAGCCCTGTGGCTGGGGTGGGTGTGGGGACTTTAGGATGGGCAGAAACAGCTCTCCTGGCCTGCCTGGGGAGAACCCTGTCCCTGGCACTCTTTGCTACTAGGATCCAGGGTGCTGTCCGGGTAGTTGGGCCATTCACGTCCAGAAGCATTCAAACTCAGTCTCTCTCCAGCACCACTGAGGCTTTGTCTGGAGGAGGTTTCAATCCCGTCCCACCTGCAATCAGGGAGAACTCCCACATCCATCAATTGATAAAAGTGAGAAAGAGAGCCAGCCAGGGATGGCCATTATGTGCTTAAGCTGCAGTTCAGCTGCTAAGTAATTTTTCCCAGCTGTTGTCGACAGAGATCAGCAAGCGGAGGGAAGAGGGTAGCCTCCAAGGAGGGGTCCTGGAATCCCTGGCTGGCTCTCTTCCGGATTTTGGCTCAGCTGATAGACATGGCCCATTGCCCAGAGGCATCTTCCCTTGCAGATCCATGTCAGGGTATGTGTCCCCCTCCCCCCTGCCAAAATTGTTGGTGCCTCACAGCAAAATCCCGGGGAACATCTGCTTCTTCTTTCAGAATAACAGAATAATAACATGACAGTTGCCCACTCACTGGCCTGAGGTGGGGGTGGGGGGGTGTTTCTGTTTCTAGCCATCCAGAAAATACATCTCGCCCTGCAGTGCTTGCCTGCTGCTTGTCTAAAGACCAATTGAAGCCCCGCCTGCAGCAGCCCTTCCCCTTCCGAAGACCTTCGCTTGTCCCTGGAGGCTCCTCTCCTGGTTCTTTCAATGCCACTTCAATGTACAGCAAGGAGACTTGAATGTGGTTGGCCTCCTGGCCCAACCGGAATTGGCCTCGTCTTGGTCAATGCCTTGGGGGGGGCGTTAGTATCACCAATTAACTCTGCACTCAGTGAGGATAAAAGGGGCCGCAAAGAAGAAGTCTCTAGGGCAGTGTTTCTCAACCTTGGTAGCTTGAAGATGGGTGGACTTCAACTCCCAGAATCCCCCAGCCAGCAGCGCTGGCTGGGGGATTCTGGGAGTTGAAGTCCACCCATCTTCAAGCTACCAAGGTTGAGAAACACTGCTCTAGGGGAATTCTTTGCCCAGAATGGAGAATCCCGAAGCCTTGAAAACATTCCTGGGAGCGGCGGTTTCATTCTGTCAATCTTTCTTCTCTGTTCAGGGGAGCCGTTTCTGGAGCCTGCATGAATCCGGCCAGAGCTTTTGGCCCTGCAGTGGCTGCCAACCACTGGGACTATCACTGGGTGTACTGGGTGGGCCCCATGGGGGCTGCGCTTCTGGTGGCTGCGTTGATAAGGTACGTGGCAGGTTTTCAAGGCCTTCCGGAATGCCCTGGGGAGGGGGAGCTGGATGGGTCTGGGGGGGGGGGGACCTCATTCTAGAGGGCAAATGCCACTTCAAGGGGTTGCCCGGCTGGGCTAGTTGGATCCTTGGCTTGATTCTGGAGCGGGACTCAGGAATTAATTGAGTCTATCAGCATCAATTCCTCAATAATAATCAATGGAACATGTTAAAGGGTCCCTGGTTCAATAAGAACGAGAATGAGGAAGTGTTTGGTATGCAGGAAGTCCCACATTCAGTCCAAGCCAGGCCAGGAAAGACCCCCCTCCCGAGAACCGAGTCAGTGTCATCTTGGCCGATGTCAGGAATGGATGCCTCAGGGCTGCCTGTTGCCTCTCATCTGCTTCTGTTTGGTCTCCCAAAGTTTTCAGTGTGACAGAAGGCATAAATAAGACAACACCTGGGAAGTAATCACATTTGTTTGTAATTAATCTAATTGCAAGTATGTTTAGAAGTGACATGTGGTTTTGCTTGACTATGCCAACTTTTTTGAATCTGGCCCCTCTGGGTGCCATTCAAAAGCCAGAGGTGACCCTGTGCCAATGCTGATCATGGGGACCTTGTCCTGACATCCCCATAATTCTTTCACTGTCATTCCATCACCAAGGTTCTTCCTCCCTGGTGCTTAATGAGAAACAGGGAGAGGCAATATCTGATCTTGGTATCATAAACTAAACAGGCAGGCTAGGTTTGTGCAGCAGGTTTAGCCATAAATGATATTCAATCAAGGGTAATGTGAAGTAGGTTCAGTATAAACCAGGATTAATGTAAGCTATGTTCAGCATGGAAAAGGCAGAATAACAGAATAGAGTTGCAAGGGACCCTGGAGGTCTTCCAGTTCAACCCCTTGCTCAGGCAGGAGACTCTATACCATTTCAGACAAATGGTTGTCCAGTCTCTTCTTAAAAACCTCCAGTGTTGAAGCATTTACAACTTCTGGAGGCAAGTCGTTCCTCTGATCCATTATTCTCACCATCAGGAAATTTCTCCTTAGTTCTAGGTTGCTTCTCTCCTTAATTAGTTTCCATCCGTTGCTTCTTGTCCTGCCTTCAGGTGCTTTGGAGAATAGGCTGACCCCCTCTTCTTTGTGGCTGCCCCTCAAATACTGGAAGACTGCTATCATGTCACCCCTAGTCCTTCTTTTCATTGAACTAGACATAACCCATTTCTTGCAACTGTTCTTCATGTTTTAATCTTCAGCCCCCTCATCATCTTTGTTGCTCTGCTCTCCAGTCTTTCCAGACTCTCAACATCTTTTAAAGGCTTGACTTAGAGATTATATAAGTGGAAGGGATTTGGTTTCTGGCATTATGGTTTGAGTTATTTGGATGTTGGATTATGGCACATCTCTTGCACCTTATAAGGGCTGCAGAAATCATGTCTGGCCAAAGCAGAGTGAGCTTGATTAGGACGGTGCTTAAGTAGAAGGCAAAACCAGGAAGCAGCTTGAGATGAGATGTGTGTCTTGCTGAAACCGAAACTCCTCAATCACTCAGTGAAAACTCAGAAAGAACATTGTCTCCTAAAGCCACACCCTTCATTGTCTCTCCACCAACGGCCAGAGCACGAAAGATAAACAAGATGAGCTCAGATCTTTTGGAGCAAGACAAACATAGGCACAAGAAAAGACAATTCCAGGACTGGAACAGAGCAAAGGGAAGATATAATTTGCTCAAAACTGAAGGAGGAGATGTGTAGGATGTCAGAAATTTCAGAATAAGAGAGTTGGAAGGAACACTGGAGGTCTTCTAGTTCAACCCCTTGCTCAGGCAGGAGACTCTATACCATTTCAACCTCTGCTCAAGCAGGAAACCTCACACCATTCTGGACAAATGGTTGTCCAATCTCATCTTAAAAACATCCAGTGTTGGAGCATTCACAACTTCTGCAGGCAAGTTGTTCCACTGATTAATTGTTCTCTCTGTCAGGAAATTCCTTAGTTCTAGGTTGCTTCTCTCCTTGATTAGTTTCCACCCATTGCTTCTTGTCCTGTCCTCAGGTGCTTTGGAGAATAGCTTGACTTCCTCTTCTGTGGCAACCTCTGTGATATTGGAACACTGCACAGTCATATGAGCATCTCAAAGAGCTTTCATCAGAAGTGGATCTCTGGAGGGGCACCATGAGGTTCATTCCTGGATTCTCCGTTGATTAAAGATAAAGAGGGGGACAGGAAAATGGGTGGGATAACTATTAATACACTGCCCCCAAGTTCCACAAAATGCCATTTAGAGGGGTATCATAAACAAAACTCAAGATTGCAATGCACAAAAAAACAAAGATTTGACTGCACCGCTGTGGATGCCATCTTGACTTTTTTGACCACATGCTGCAGACACCTTCAATCCTTTAAGAAAGCCTCTTTAATGAAAAGAAGAACTGGGGGTGACATGATAGCAGTGTCCAAATATCTAAGGGTCTACCACAAAGAAAAGGGGGTCAACCTTTTCTCCTGAAACATGGATGGAAACTAATCAAGGAGAGAAGCAATCTAGAACTAAGGAGAAATTTCCTGACAGAACAATTAACCAGTGGAACGACTTGCCTCCAGAAATTGTGGGTGTCCCAACACTGGATGTGTTTAAGAAGAGATTGGACAGCCATTTGTCCAGAATGGTATGAGGTTTTCTGCTTGAGTAGAGGTTGGACTAGAAGAAATCCGAAGTCCCTTCCAACTCTGTTATTCCGCCTCAATGTGGAAGGGCTGCAGAGAAGGGCAGCAAGGAGAAATGCGGTTCTAGAATTGAGACTGCAGGATCAGGAAGGTTCAACCAGAAGCTCTCAAGTGGAGAAGGTCTCGAGTGGAACTGCTGCGGCTCCTTCCAGCTTTCTCCCAAGAGTCCTCCAGAGCCGGTCTTTCCTCTCTCTCCTCCTCTAGGATAGGATGCTATGGCGGTCAGCTGCCAACCCCGGCAACATGTGGGGGGGAATAGTCCTTTGGGTTGGACACCTCTGCCAAAAACTGAGCTTTGGACAGCATCAACCCTTTAAGAGGGGCCTGTGGGGAGTTTGAAGAGGAAGCAAGCATGGCGTCCAGCAGGGGTGTTGGCAACCTTGGCAACTTTAAGGCTGGTGTTCAACTCCCAGACACCCAGGCTATACAGGCTGCCCCCTCCCCAGAGAAAAAGCAGGGCCCGAAAAGCCCAGGGGAGCGCGGGGGGGGGGGGCTGCCTCCCGCAGTGTGAACGCCTCTCACGCCTCGCTCCTTCCTCCTTCCAGGTTCTTGATCGGGGACAGCAAGACGCGCTTCTTCCTCAAGTGAGGCGCCCTGCGAGGACCACCGCCTCGCCTTCCCCGCGCGACCCCAGGCAGCCGCAGCCCTCCTGGCCCGGGGAAGAGACTGGCAGAAGCGAGGCTCCGCCAAGCGCTCATGTTGGCCCCTGAAACACGGGGCGATGCGATTTTCCCCTTTCATGGTTGCAGATCTAGGAAATTCTGCCTCCCCCTTTTTGGAAACGATGCTCGAAGAAGGCCGAAGAGGGCGAAGAAGAAGCGGCGGCCCCGGCAGATCCACGGGCCGAAGCGGGGAAGCCGTTCTCGGAGGAGCTCCGGGCGAAGCGGCCCTGGGCAGCCCCGGGTCGAGCAGCGGCCCGCAAACCAGGCCCGGCGCTTGCAGGCCGCTCGCCCGGCACTCCGCCAGCCCCATCCGGAGCCCCGGCGAGGAAGCCGCTCCTCGGCTTGGCATCTCCGGCGGTGGCGCTCCGCAGGGGGACCTCCGGGCCACGCCGCCTCCGCGCAGCCCCGCAGCCAGGATCCCGTCTGCGAAAGGGCTGCTTCGCCCAGCCGAGTGGGAGGAAGAGCCGGGCTCTCGTGGCGACGCTGGGGGCTCTCGGGGCACCTTGGCCGGACTCAGAGACATCCAGCCGCTCTCGTCGGCTCTTCCCAGCGGGGCTTCCCATCCCCAGAGAGCGGCCATTCCCCCCGTGGACCCGAAGCCCCTCCGCCATTGAGCGGGGCTGCGCCTCCCAGCCCTCCCATGCCTCGAGGGGCCGCCCCGCCCGTTTTTTTAAAAAAAATTTGATTTATATGCCGCCCTTCTCCGGAGACTCAGGGCGGCTTACAATGCATTAAGCAATAGCCTTCATACTCTTGTATATTTATACAAAGTCAGCTTATTGCCCCCACAATCTGGGTCCTCAATTTACCTACCTTAGAAAGGATGGAAAGCTGAGTCAACCTTGAGCCTGGTGAGATTCGAACTTACAGTAATTGCAGACAGCTGGTGTTAATCACAATGCTATCAGTCTGCTGAGCCACCAGGTTTGGCCCGAGATGCCCCCCAAACCACCGCGCTGGTCCCAGGCCTTGCAGGGACATCCCCTCCCAGCCGCTTCCCAGGCCCGCAATCCCCCACCCCTAATTCCCTGGGACGGGGCACGGTTCTCTCGCGGCCCCTCCGGCTGTCTCGCTCCCGCCCCGAGGACGACCTTTCCCCGTCCTTCAAGCTGCGCTACACGGAGATCCCGGCCCGGGCTGGGCTTTGACCGGCAATCGCCCTGCCCGGAGCTCTGGCTGCACTGCGCTTTGCCTTGCGGGATGGGGAGAAGGCTGGATGGATCCCGAGATGCACGCAGCCCTCGGGGGGGGGGCTTTCGGTTTACGACCCGGCTCCAAGCAAAGGCCGTGGCGCTCTGCGGCTGGTTAAGGGGACGGCCCCGCTGGGTCTTTTCCTGCCGCCCCGCCAAGGACTGAGCCAGTGGCTGCACAAACCTGAACACAGAACTGGAGGCAGACAATGGGGACACGTCTTTCTGTCCTTGGACACCAGCGAGGGAGGGATTGTAGAAATTGGGGTGATACGTTGAGCCTCAAATTAGCTCCTGCCTGCGGTGGATGGGTGTCTTACTATCCCCCTATTAGGCAAGCACCGGTTGCCTAACCATTATCTATTGAATTAACCACAGATTGTTGGGTTAAGCCACTCTGTTGTTTGGTTGGTTTGGGGTCACTGCCTGGGTCCCCCCCCATTGTTCAACCCATCCTCTCCCAAGCAGATCTACAGCGGTGTCACACTTCTGGAAATGCTAGCACAGCATGCTATGATACCCTGAGCCTGGGGTCACAAACCACTAGAATAAAGTGAAAACCAAGAAAAGCGCACAAATGTAGTGGCCCTTAATGTGATCTGCTTATTTTGATGTTTTCCCTGGAGTAGGAACACAGCTGTGGGTGGCTAATTAAGTACAGTTTGTGGTTTAGCATGTCTGAGCAGCTCCATGCCACCAGGATTGCTGACATCTGGATGAAAGAGGACGTTTTCCAGATTGCTTGGCTGCCATCTGGGACTTTGTCCTCTCACCCCCCCTCCCCTCGATTTCAGGATCTGCAAACCATCCCGATGTTGGGAGCCCTTCATGGGGGTGGGAGGGGGGCTGCGGATAAGCTGCAGCATCTCAGCGCTCCCAAGCAACAGACCACCGCAGCCGTGATGGATAGGAGCCCTTCAGTTGCTAGCATAGAAAAGCTCTGTGCTTCCCAGCAGCTTCAAAGTTCACATTGTGTCATCTGGCAGTTGGAGGAACTTACTGGGCTGCAGCTAATTGTTTGTTCTCTGAGCTTTTTCAATCAATCAAGAAAGCAGGAGGAGCCCTCTTATTAATGCAATAAGAATAAGGTGACCCTTATCTTAAGACTTGGCCTTATCTGTAACATGGCATATAATCACCTAAGGGAAGTGTTGTTGACTGCAGTATGAGGCAATAAACTTTTATCTCAGCTGGCTAATACAGATGTTTCATTAATAAGCGGTGCTAAACTGTCAGTTGCTGGATCGAGGCTGCTGGTGCGTAGCCACAGAAGACAACCTGCCCGCGTGGGAGGCAGTGTGTGTGTGTGGGGGGCTTCTACTTGCAGTGGATGGCAGGCAAAGGAGGAAACAGAACTTGTAGGAAGGAGAGAGGGCTGCTGATGGAAAGAAGGTTCTAGAGCAGAGGGGGGAGGCCCTAGTTATTTTGACTAGGGTGGGGGACTAGAGCTATTTCCAAGAGGCCTCCAAGGATAGTGGATGAGTAAAAAAGGGCTTACCAACTCAGCTTACAGTTTTCTAAACAGATGCTTCATTTTTATGTTCTGGAAGTATTCATCAAGAATTCTTTGCCGCTGTATAGCATGAAGGATAACAGAAGAAAGGCCTTTTTATCTGCACAAACTCTGAATTGCTTTTTAAGAGTGTGCCATGACTGAGAAGTGTGCAAGAGAGAGTAAAGGCAGAGTGGGAAAGAGAGAGAATCCTTAGCAAGCACAAGGAGCTCATTGACACATTTACACATTTTGCTCAGCTGCGATGGAAACGAGGAATGCTTGCTTGTAGCATTGTAGGTTTGTGTGAACTGACACACTGTGGTTGATTGATGGCTTTCAGTAGAAGTCAAACCCAACTCTGTGGTTTGTCCACTAAATCACGATAAAACAAACTGTGCCTTAATGCAAGTGATTTATTTGTAAGGTTTGTTGAGGGAAAGAAAGCCACAGGTTTGGAATCATTGGCTGTCTGCATAATATAAAAGGTGAAGGAGTCCCTGCAGATTTTACTCTGCTAGTTGTTGCCGACTCTAGGGGGCGCTGTTCATTTCTGTTTCAAGACCATTGAGCTAACGCTGTCGAAGGCATTTCCGCGGTCATGTGGTCAGCATGATGTCACAGAGTGCTGTTATCTTCCCACCATAGCGGTACCCATTTATCTACTCTCATTTGCATACTTTCAAGCTGCTAGGTTGCCAGGTGCTGAGGTGAGGATGGGAGCTCACCCAGTCGAGTGGCGCTTGGGTCTCGAACCTGGGCTGCCGGCTTTCCAGCTGACCAGCCCAGCATCTTAACCACTGAGCCACCACACTACCCCCATCTGTATAATATGCTGGGCTAAAAACTCTGGCCACCATACCCAGCATTGCAATTTCATCCAAACTGGAGACTGACCTTGGTTTGGGGGCTCCAGAGACTGTCCCACAGGCTTGCTAAAAAGTTGGAGTCCTTGCTTTGGGATGCTGAAAGAAGTGCAGCTGTTCTGAGGTCAGACAACCTGCAAAGCTCCACGAATGAGGTAGGGTTGAAAGGCTGCTGCAGAGAGCTGCTTAACGGAATGCATTGAATGCCCAGGTCTGCTGCAGTGGGAGATGATGGGCCTTCAGCTCCTGAGTGATTTAGAGTTTAAAACCATTCTTTGAGTTGGGGTTGGAGGGCCCTGGCAGAAACAGGTGGCCTGGTCTTCCCTAGACCTGAAGGTGTGAAGCTGTCAGTTCTCCCACATCGCAGCCCATACCCTTAGTTGAGACCCTATCTCCAGTCAGTCTAGTAGCACTGGACACAAGATCGGTTCCCATTTCTTCAGTCTTGTCCTTCCCTTCTTTTGTCTGTTTACACACCACAACTGAGGGAGATCCCACAGGGAGGAGCTTCACTTGAGGTTTTTTTGGGACTGCATCTTCAAAGCATTGCCATGGCAACCCATCTTGCCAGCATCTTCCTACAGCCTGTCCTCATTATTAGGAAGGGTTGTCCCATTTTTCTCTCGGTGTGTCTGAAACGATTTTTGCTTTCTTGGAAAGAGATCCAAACTAGAATTGTCCTTGCAAATCATTACATAAAAACAAGGAAGCCGTGGGAGACATCAAGGGTTCCACAGCCCACTAAACAACAATTCTGCATCTGCAACTTGATCCCCCCCTGGGAGACTGGAGCACCTGCCAGCGCTCTTAAATGCTCTTTTCATCTTGCCCAACACTATGTTTATCCATCAACCTGGAGCCACAGAGAGCTGAAACTGCAAAGAGGAGCATTGCAGTTAAAAAGGAAATTGTCACCAATGCCTGAATGAATGAACAAGAAAAGACAACTCTAACCCCCAGAAGACAAGAAAGACAACCAGGAATATGTCAGGTTCTTTCAGGTAGCAATTGGTTTTTAGAGCTTTTAGCAGGCGACCTTGGCTCTCCATTAGCTTTAGGAAGGGCGTCTCTGCCTCAGGTTGAAAGGCAACCAGCCAGCCAGCCCAAATTAGGTGTGTGGCTCACTCTCTCAGGGAAACCTATAAAATGGACTTATAGTTCATTTTGCCGCCAGAAGTTGTGGCTGTTCCAACACTGGAGGTTTTTAAGAAGAGACCGAACAACTGTTTGTCTGGAATGGTATGGGGTCTCCTGCTTGAACAGGAGGTTGGACTAGAAGACCTCCAAGGTTCCTTCTAGCTCTGTTATTCTGTTCAATGGCACCAGGGAAGGTATCCTGCAGGCAAAGATGGTGGTCCCTGAGATGCTTCTCGTGTATCGGGTCTTCTCGCTGGGTTATCCCCACACAGAGCCTGGATTCCGGAAGGCAGCCTGTATGTCTTAAGGGGCCCTTGGAGGAGGCGACTGCCGGCACTGATTTCTGCTACAAAAGAGATTGAAAAGGGGATCATCCGGTTTCCCCAAAGTTAGGAAGATCTGAAATCAAACTGAGGGAGATCTGCCTGGCCACAGATCTGGGGTGATCAAGCAATGGGTGAAGGGCCCCCAGTTGAGCACTGTGAGAGGCCTGAAACGACAAGGTTCACAGTTATAAGGCGGAGGCTGGGAGGAGTGGCTTACTCGTTGCTAGTGGTCCAATTGAAATGGGTGCCAGCCAGGCAGTGGTGATGGCAAGGGCACCTGGCTGGGACAGGCTGAGTAGCTCATTGTCCTCGCCATTCAGGATTTTCTAGAGAAGCTGGATGTTGCTGCAGTGTTGACTCTCCAGTGGCACCTTTGCATGTAAGGATGCTCGAGAGAAGGACCTGGACTGCCCTGGGAAAAGCCAGTTTCCTGCTCACCAAGGGCAGGCCTTTCGCTTGGCCAGCTGGACCCAGGCCTTCCTGGCTGACGTAGTCAACCCTGAATTGCAAGATGGCAAGAATTCACCTAGCAGAAGTAAAAGGGCAGCAATAGGACACCCCCCACCCCATTTCCATTGTTGTCAACAAAGGGAAAGAAGACATTAGACAGCCTTTAGGCCTGGGAAGAAAGCCCCCCTCCCCCGCAGCTCATTTATGCTGGTTGTTGCAGCCCATCAGGAAAGGCCGTTGAAGGTGCCCCAAAGGAAGCAGCTCCTCTGCATCTGCCCCAGCTGTGCCAGCCAATTCTGTGCTGGGAGCAGATGTGCTTTCACAGAAAGATCAGGCTGTGCCTGTGTGTTGGGGTGCGGGGAAGCTGAGTGCGAATTCCTTGGATGGAGAGAGGTCCACAGAAGACCACGAGTGTGTGGCATTCTCAGAAACTGTTCAGATGCCTCTGAGGTATTTACCTGGTCAGGACTAGAGCAGCTGCAGGTTGTCAGCATTCCAAGCGATGCACCCATAGAAAGCAGAACTCTGAGGCAGGCGCATTCCTCAAAGAACAATTTCCTGGATACATCCTATTGGCACAACTGGTGAAAGCCGACTGAAGGTTCCTATGGCTTTCACCTTATTAAAAAGTAAAAGTTTCCCCTTTCCCCCAAGTCCCTGGTCACGCTGTCCAATCCAGGTGCTGGCCAGTTGCTTGTTCCTTTGCTCCTCCTCTGGCCAGCCACCTGTGAGAATGTCCTTGGTTCCCACAGGAAAACTTTATTGTTTTGGCTACAAAACCCCATCTAACTATCTCGCCCCCCCCCCCCCCCCGCCGGTCCCTTCTGCTTTGTGGCAACCCTGAAGCCTCCAAGATGGCCACAGCCAGGTTCACTTCAGGGTTGACACAGGTGATGGAGAAGTCTCTGGGGAAAGTCTGCAATCTGCCTTCGAAGATGAAGAATCTGCTTCAAATACCCCCATCCCAATTTACCATGGGCAATTTCTTCCCCATTCTTGACAGGCCTCCAGGCAGCTGAAAGGGAGGGGGGACAAGCAGGGTCCAGAGGCTGCTTGCATTGGACCTACAGCTGCTCTGGAAGGGAAGCTGGCTGAGGGGGCAAGTGAGGGGCGCTCTGGCAGAATTTGCACCCTGTACTGAGGAAATTGGAGTCCCTGAGATAAATACAATTGGCTGGCTTTTTCAACACACAGTTTTACATCATGGCTGGCAAGCCAGGGATTAAGTTCAAACCGTCTGCAATAAAGCAGAGCCAAAGAAATCATATTTTATCTTGGTGCACCACACAAACCCAGAATGGAATGGAATGGAATGGAATTCTTTATTGGCCAAGTGTGATGCTTAAGAACTGGAATGCTTAATCTTAGATTGATTCTGATTCCAAAGGAGACTCAGAGGTGCTTTTCCAAAAGGCAACTGGACTTTCTTGGTTTTTTTTCCTTGAAAAGTTTTGCTTCTCATCCAAGAAGCTTCTTCAGGTCTGACATCTGGAGAAGCATCTTTGGGACAATCATGACCTGGATGATTGAGCATCTCCTTATACATTGATTTCAAAGGAGAAAACAGGACCACATCCATTCATGCTGTTTGAATTGCTGTGGAAGTTCAAGGCCCATAACCTGGATAGGGAGCAGCAATTTATGGAGAGCCTGTGAATTCTGGTGGCTTCCCCTGCTCCAGATCAGTGCGAGGCCAAACGATTTCTCTCCGTGTTCTCCTTGGCATTTTCATCCAGTTCAGTTTAGTGAAAGAATTTTCTTCAGAAACTCCCACAAATAAAACGGTGGGTTTCTTCTTCCTTTTTATGATTAAAATCTCATGTCCAAAAAGCTTTTGCCCACAGTGGGGGAAAATAGCATAAAACAAGCAAAGTGAAGTGGAGGCCACTGGCTGCAGCGTGGAACTCACTGGTGAGCAAAAGAGAAGTAAGAACCGAATGTGTCATTCTTGCGTTGTTTAACGAGGTGAGCAAAATGTGTCTGTGTGCACAGGATACCTTGTTCCGTTCCTGTCACCTGATTTCTCCAATTTCTCAGTGTCTCCATTTCCAGGTTCTTCAGAGGAAGAGAAATTCTCCAGCGGCTTCACTGGAGAACTGGGGGCTCTTCACCCCAGATGGAGAGGTCTCATTTCATCATCCATCAACTGTGGCTCTCCTGCTCTCTCCACAGGACAAGGATGGCCCTCTCCTGAAAGGGCTAGACCATTCTAGACCTCTCCCCCCCATGAGTATCGGTTTTTTTATTCAACTGCAGGAGAATGGGTGGAAAAGCATCCTTGGGGGGGGGGAGGTTGGAGTGTTGTCTGGTATCTCTTGGGAGGAAGTCCCCCCCCCCGCCTGGCCTGTCACTTTCTCCTTCCCACTTCCAGGTTGGAGCAACACAATTCATCAGGCAGCAGAGAAGCTGGGCCCCTGCAGGAGGCTGAGCTGTCAGCAGCTCCTTTCAGATAATTGCCCTCTTTGTGTTCTTTTCTGCTCCTTGCGGGTGGGAAGTGCTCTGAATCTGCCCTTGAAGGGGGAGCAAGAGTGCCACCCATTTTCCATCCCCCTCTCCTCTTGCTGCTGGGCCTGCCAAAGGGGTCTCCCACAGGAGGACCAGCCCAGGGCGGGAGAGAGCATCTTTCCGTTGCCAGGCAGGAGGCATCCTTTCATTTATTAGCTGTCCCATTGATGGATTAGCAGAGGCAGTTTTAGTGAACGGGACGGATGGCTTCTTTGACATGATGGTAATTCAGTCCCACTGTGGGGAAAAGGCTTGTAGGATTTTGCAATCTGTAGGAATGCCTCAGTGGTGAAATCTGAACTGGTTTACTACCGGTTTGCTGGCTGCGCATGCGCATGTGCGTCACGTGTGCGCATGTGCTGTGCACACCATGCACCAAATGTGAGGTGTGTGCGCATGCAGTGCACGCCAAAAAGGGGCATGGGGTAAGTAGAACAGCACGTGGGGGGGGTGATCAGCTGTGGCGCGCAATCCCTTTTTTTACTTTTAAAAGCATTTTTTTTACAACCTATTTGAATAAGTTGCAAAAAAAATGCTTTTAAAAGTAAAAAAAAGGCTCTGACGATCAGGCAGCTCAGCTGGGATCATCAGAGCCTCTCTTTTTTTACCTTTTAAAAGCATTTTTTAAAAGAAGCAGCAAGTGGGCGACCGGGCAATTGGGTGGGCATAGGCGGGGGGTGGGGCAGGGATTTTTGCTACCGGTTCTCCAAACCACCTGCCGCCATGGCTACCGGATTAGCTGATCCGGTCCGAGCTGGGAGCATTTCACCTCTGGAATGCCTGCACTGACACACACTCTGATCCACGAACCAGTCAAATTCCCTTTTACCTCTGGGCAGTTAGTTTATGATGCATTGATTTGGGCTGGGACTCTCTGAACCAGAAACTCGGAATTGGGACATTTAAGTAAACTACACCCAAACCAATCATAGAGAAAGATGTGATCTGAACACAATCACTGAGTAAAAAGCGAAACACAAAATGGTCTTGTAGAAAGTTAGCACTCACCCCTCTCCTAGAAGAATGAAATATTTTAGGAAATATTAAAAAGGCAGAATATTATATTTTCCTAAACAGAGGAATGGAGAAACATGCTCTTGGAAAGCAGCCCCCACCTTCCTTAATAGCCCACAGCAGATGTCAGCACTTAAGAGATAAAGAGATAGATAACTCTATTCATAAGCAAATACCCTCACCTAGGATCCAACAAAGGTAGGATTAGCCCTCAGCCACAATAGGAATTGCCAAATCATTGCATCAGCAAGTCAAAACGTCAACCAAACTTAGCTCAGACAACCTACAGAGCCAGTTATGACCCCTACAACAGCCAATAGAATACATGTTCTTGCACAGGAACAGGAAGTTCAAGTGCAAAGAGAAAGCATAAAAAACACCCCACTCTCAACTCCATGTGGTCAGCTGCCCAGAACTACCTGTGCGCTTCTGCTTCATCATTAAACCATCTTTCCAATCAGCCTCTAGCCTCCATTTTGTCTCCAGTGCCTTTCTCCTGGCTTGGAACTGAACCAGATGGATATTTCTTCCAACATTTTTCCTTCTTCTGGTCAAAGGCTGCATGGAGGATTTGCTCAGGGATTAGTACAGGCTGACCAGTTTTCTACTGAGCTTTTTATAAGCAGGTACACAATGTCCCCACCCAGCCCTGGCCTTCAGCCACCCATCTTCTGGGACCCGGAAGTGCCCATAGAAACAAAGGAGCTGCCAGTAATTGGAACAATGCCGGTTTCCTGTTGTTGTTTTCATTATTTATAAATATCTCTGGGATCACACTGAGCCCTCTGATGCCCCACTGAGATCCTTGAGTTTATGGCTTAGGAAGTGGTGTGGACTCAGCCCATTGTGTATGTTTGATTCAGCAAACTGTGGTTCAATCAATCATATCTGCATCATGTCTAATCCAGCTCTTCGTCTCCAGAAGTTCTGAGACCTGTGATCAGATTAGCTGTACTGTCAGTTTTTATCTCCAAGGGAAATCTGAGATACTAAGAACCTGGGTGGCAAACAGTGCCTGTTGAAGGAAAAGCCACATCATCTGGGCAATTCTGAGAAATTCTATGCTGACCTGAGATTTCTCAAGGCCTTAGACAGCTGAATGGAGGCAACCAAGTGGCAGACTTCAAGGAGCCAGGCAAATAGCATTTCCTTTTGTTTCCTACAAGGAGAAACAAGGATTAAGACCTTACTTTCTTTGGTCAACTTGTTTCAGCCATTTGTTTATGTCTTTTTTGTGGCACATGATCTTACAATCTGGATTGATGAGAAATTTCTGTGAAGAGGACCTGGGGGAGTAGGTGAAGCAAGGATGGCTGTAGAGATGGATGTGAGTGCAGGGGTACAAGGGTAAAATCAAGATTGGAAAAAGAGGGATTTGGCCATTTGAAGACATTCAGAACAGTTGGTCATCTACGCAGAGGCAGGTCGAAACATGATCAATAAGGTGATCCTAATTTAAAGAGTCAGCCAATTTAATTTAAATCCTAATTTAAATTAACCCTAAATTAATTAGGATTAATTTAATCCTAATTAAAAGATTCAAGCCAGCTTTCCAAAGCGAATGTTATTTAGCCCTCACAGCATTGGTCCTTAATTGAATCAAAAGTTTTGTCTTTATTTTTGTTGAACAGAAAAGATGGAACTACATTCCAGGATATAGGAAAGAGATGGGCAGGCCGTGTGGACCAGTGGTGGGTTTCAAATTTTTTTACTACCAGTTCTGTGGGTGTAGCTTGGTGGGCATAGCATGGTGGGTGTGGCAAGAGAAGGATACTGTAAAATCTCCATTCCCTCCCCACTCCAGGGGAAGGTTACTGCAAAATCCCCATTTCCTCCAGATCAGTTGGGACTCGGGAGGCAGAGAATAGAAGGGGGTGGGGCCAGTCAGAGATGGTATTTACCGGTTCTCTGAACTACTCAAAATTTCTGCTACCAGTTCTCCAGAACTGGTCAGAACCTGCTGAAACCCACCTCTGGTGTGGACCAATCTCCATGTGACTCTTAAGAGGCTTTAGGGCTTCTTGTTTCAAATCCTGAACTTTCCCAACTTTGCAGCCATTTCTTTTCTTATCACTCTTTCCCTCTGGTAATTCACAGGTGGGAGAATTCTGGCAGAGGGGCTTTAAATGTCATGCACAATCTTGAATCTAAGATAATAGGTGCCCCAAAGTTTGATGTCTTAGACTTGTTGAGTGTGCCTTCACTGTCTCCCCATCCTGCAAGACCCTCTCACTAAGAGGTAGTGGGAGGAGGGGGTCTCCCTTTGGCAAAAGGATGCCCAACAGAAAGAAACATTATGTCTGTCTCTGTCTCTCTTTCTGGTTTATGCGTCCTGCACATCTCTCTCTCAACCACCAGCCACACAATATGGCCTGAGATAGCCGTGGAAAATCTCTTGTCCAGAAGGGATATCATATGTGGGGGCACCCTACTGTGTTTCTTTTAAAAAGTACTGTATTTTCTGGAAGAAAAGTAGCTTTCATTGGAGACAAATTCCTTGTGTGTCGAATAAAAAATCCTATCCTATCCTATCCTATCCTTTCCCTTTCCCTTTCCCTTTCCCTTTCCCTTTCCCTTTCCCTATCCCTATCCCTATCCATTCCATTCCATTCCAATTTGTCTCCTCAATATTCTCCCTGTATCCCTGTGGCTCATCTCAGGCTTGTCATGGAAATAACCTTTTGAGGCAGGGATGAAATGGCCTCGGAGGATTAGAGTTTTAAGCTGCTTGGCCCATCTTCTACCCCGATGGGCAATATATGATGGTGGTGAGAACGGCCCTTTTCCATGACATCCTTTCCACGCCCTTCAATCCCTCAGGAGTGCTTTGAAGCCGGCCATCTGGCTGCATTTGATCCAATGGGCTTCCTGGCCGCTGATCTTCCCAGGCAGAGGCTCAGTTTTTCCCAGTCAAAGTCCAAAAATGTCCTCTCTGGAGGGGCTCTCGGCTGTACCCTGCACATAAAAGCAAGGAAAATCAGGTGGATCACTTTAAAAAAAAAAAAAGTAATTGTGAAACAAATTATAGGTAGTTCTCAACACACAACAACAATGTTGTGAAGCAAGGCAGTTATTAAATGAGTCGCACCAGATTTTCCCTTTTTATCATAATCGTTAAGCAAATCACTGCAGCCATTAAGTGAGTCGTCGTTAAGCAAATCCAGCTTCCCCCACTGACTTTTCTTGTCGGAAGTTGGCTGGGAGGGTTGCAAATGGTGATCATGTGACCCCAGGATGCTGCAACTGTTGTAAATGCATAGAATTATATAGGGCTAGAAGGGACCTTGGAGGTCTTCTAGTCCAGGAGACCTTATTCCATCCCAGAGAAATGGCTGTTCAACCTTTTCTTGAATTGCTAAGCAAGTTTGAGGACTGGTGGTGGAAGGTCATTTTTTCCAGAGCCATTGTAGCTTCAAACAGTCCCTAAACTAATTGTAAGTTCTGGCACCAGGTGGGCAGTTTCACCCATCCTGAGAATCGTTGGCTACCTGCCTCCACGGGGTTCCAGGAACTGAATTCCCAGACCTTCAGATTCCAGGAGACGCTTGGGGAGCTATCCAGGTCCTGCACTCAGCAGCATTGGTAGGAAAGCTCCCAGCAGAAGTGGAATGGGACAACTCACCACAGTCAACTCGCTGCAGGACAATTTAATAATTCGCTTTAATTATTTGAAATAGATTTAAAAAAAACAACTATTTTAATTTTTGTCATTCACATTTCATTTTGTCCCCCTTTTGCATCCTTTCTTTAATGATTGTATTCCATCATTTGATATTAGTGTAACACTTGGATATTAGTGTAACTCTTGTCCTGCAAGTTGGCCGTGGAAAGGTGGACTGAATATACGGTTCTGATCACCTGGAACTAATTAGAAGGCCCCTTGCTTGTTATTTCCCCTAGGCTGATGGCATTCCTGCCAGAGAGATCTTTTACTGTCCTTTCTTGCTTGATTCTGGAAGCAGGGTCACGTGGGCATGGCCAGTCTAGTGAAAAAAAAGAACTAGGGGTGACATGATAACAATGTTCCAATATTTGAGCAGCTGCAACAAAGAAGAGGAGGGTCAACCTATTCTCCAAAGGACCTGAAGGCAAGAAGACAAGAAGCAGAAGAAGGAAGCTAAGCAAGGAGAGAAACAATCTAGAATGAAGGAGGAATTTCCTGACAGTGAGAACAATCAGCCAGTGGAACAGCTTGCCTCCAGAAGCATTCTAGCCATTGTATTCTGGACCAGCTGAAGGGTCTCTCATGAGGTGACATGTGCATGATGACTGTGGACAGGGAAGGCTCCGGAACCAGTCATGGTGCATCAGATGGAGTTGTGCAAAGGCACTCACAGCTACAGGATCTTCAAGAGGCTTCAGATTGTGTGGTGGAATGTAGTCTGGATTCCCAGGAGGGAGGGAGGGGCTACATTCCAGAGGATCAAGAGAAAGCAACATTTAGATAGTCTGGTTGGGAGGAAGAAGGTCAAGGAAGCTCTTCTTTAGAAGTCCTCAGGACTTCTCAGAAGCCTCATCCCTGGAGGTTTTTAAAAAGAGACTGGATAGCCACTTGTCTGAAATGGTAGTGGGTTTCCTGTTTGAGCAGGGGGTTGGACTAGATGACCTAGAAAAAGTGCAAGAAGAGCAACCAAGATTGCTCCAGGGGACTGGAGGCTAAAACATACAATGAACGGTTGCAGGAACTGGGCCTGGCTAGTCTAGTGAAGGGAAGGATCAGGGGAGACATGATAGCAGTCTTCCAATATTTGAGGGGCTGCCACGGGGGGGGGGGTCAAGCTATTTTCCAAAGCACCTGAAGGCCAGACAAGGAATCATGGATGGAAACTGATCAAGGAGAGATTCAAACTGGAAATAAGGAGAATTTTCTGACAGTGAGAACAATCAACCTGTGGAACAGAAATTGCCTTTGGAAGTTGTGGGAGCTTCATCACTGGAGGCTTTCAAGAAGAAACTGGACTGCTATTTGTCAGAAATGGTGTAGGGTCTCCTGCTTGGGTGGGGGGTTAGACTAGATGACCTACAAAGTCCCTTCCAACTCTGTTAATCTATGTTCTATATCTTTCATGATGCAAGTACCATAGTTGCTTTAGTTTGGCAAGATTTCTTTCTATAGGTGAGAAACAGTAAACTGCCTAGAAGTAAATCTGTGTGTCTGTCTTGGGTTTTGCAGCCTGACAGGTTGTTTATCACTTCAGCCTGGTGGAGTCCAGAACCAAAGATGTGATGTCCCTGATTTCCCTGGGCTTCTGAACCTACCACTGTTGTGTCTTGCTTCAGTTGAGGCTGAAACCGTTTTTCCCCATCCAGATCTCGCTGCCTGCAGGCCCAGGAGAGCCCCTCAACCAGGAACAGCATCTTCCAGAGAGGCCTGGCTGGAAATCAACCTTCTCTTGGGCAACCTAATAGCGTCTGTCTTGTTTTTGCAGCCCTGTTGCGCAGCTGCCTCATTTTGTTTGCAGTCAACTTCCTTAGAAGAAGCAACTTGGTGAGAGAATTATTTAAGCTCTCTCAACAAATTATCTGAATTATCCTGTTTTCTGGGTATGCATAGCACAATTAACCTGTTTGCTGAATTTGCATAACCTATTAACTTCTACCAGCAAACTCTGCCACCTCTCCCCAGACGAAAACAAACATGCAAATGACACTGCTGGTTGTTTAACAGAGAGTGGGAACATTTGAGCACTGTGGAAGGAGCCCCTATTGAGGGCTGCTCCTAGGAAAGGGACTGACGACTTCCCATGGATCAGGCCAGGGGTGAAATCCAGCAGGTTCTGACAGGTTCTGGAGAACCGGTAGCGGAAATTTTGAGTAGTTCGGAGAAATACCATCTCTGGCTGGCCCCAGGAGTGAGGAGGGAATGGGGATTTTGCAATATCCTTCCCCTGAAGTGGGGTGGGAATGGGGATTTTGCAATATCCTTCCCCTGAAGTGGGGTGGGAATAGAGATTTTGCAGTATCCTTCCCCTGCCACGCCGACCTAGCCATGCCCACCAAGCCACACCCTGCCACACCCACAGAACTGGTAGTAAAAAAATTTGGATTTCACCACTGGATCAGGCTCTGGCAACATTGGCCTGATGCTTCAGAGCTTTCCTGGTCAGAAAATTCCTTCTTATTTTGAGTCTGGATTCCTGCCTGTGACGCAATGAGGAGTGGACGCTTCGAATCAGCTTTCAGCAATCATCAGGAAATTTGAAGATGCTTGGGATAAACATATGTCCATCATGTGACAAAAACTAAAAATAAGAAAATAAAATCAAAATCAATAAAATAATAATAATAAATACACAAATACATAAATTGAAAAGAAAAGAAAAGAAAAAAGAAAAACAAACTCAAAAGGGCTCGAAGGAACACTAAGTCTTTTTCTGTGGTTAATTTTCTACCTTTCTAGGTTTCTCCCCACTGATTCTCATCCTGCCCTCGGGCTAGGGAGAATAAACCCAAACTTGTTTCCAAAATCCTTTTTCCTACACTAAACCGTTGTCTTAGAATAGAAATAGAATAACAGAGTTGGAAGGGACCTTGGAGATCTTCTAGTCCAACCCCCTGCCCAGGCAGGAAACCCTACACCACTTCAGACAAAAGGTTATCCAACATCTTCTTAAAAAATTCCAGTGTTGGGGCATTCACAACTTCTGCAGGCAAGTTGTTCCACTGATTAATTGTTCTAATTGTCAGGATACATCGTATTGTAACTGTCATTGTATTCTTCTTTCAGGACCTTTTCTACTCTCTGAGCTTAAACCAGGGTAACAAGAGCTCTTTAATAAAGAGTGAAAAATTTCCCACTTTGCTATGAAAATTGTCAGTTTTTTTTTTTTTTAATATCAGAGTTAAACTTGTGGACTTCAACTCCCAACAAAACTGCCCGGGGAATTCTGAGAACTGAAGTCCAAAAGTCTTCAAGTTGCCAAGTTTGGAGACCCCTGTTTTATATGATGGTATTTACTCTGAACAGT
The DNA here is from genome assembly GCF_059756535.1 of Pantherophis guttatus. NCBI lineage: Eukaryota > Metazoa > Chordata > Lepidosauria > Squamata > Colubridae > Pantherophis > Pantherophis guttatus. The sequence continues at coordinate 2,119,302 of NC_142076.1, forward strand.
TGCAAACGAAGTAGAAAATAAGAGGATGCGATGGGGAAATGGTGGTGAAGATCTTTTCAGCTGCTGAATTCTCACTTTTCTTTTGAAAGAGGAGAAACTGTTCACACCCTCTGCTGGCAAGAGAGCGTTTCCTCTCCATCTGGCAGACTCTTCTTGAGGCAAAGGGCAGCCTCCTGGCCTGAGGGTGGGAATTCTGCTGCAGATAAAGGCTAGATGGTTTCTATGGCAGAAGTAAGCAGACTGTTTATCAAAGGGGAAGCAAGTGAGGCTTGAGGGAGGACAGCAAAGAAGCTTGCCAGCCAAGGTTGCCTCTTGGGAATCAGAAATGATCGTGGCATTATGGGATGTCTCCTTTGTGAAAGGCTGCAATGCTCAGGGGTTGGGACTCGTAACCTGCTGTGCACAATGCAAAGATATTTCACTAGCAATTTTAGAAGCCGTTTCGTTATCCGCTCATCTCCAGTCCATTGCAGGGGCACCCTAAAATCATAGCTGGCTATTTCAATTTTACAGCATTTGTGGCACAGCATCAGTTGCAAGTCTTGCTGCCCAACTGTGAGTCCTCTGAGATGATGCTGAGAAGGGCCTGATACCCTGACTGGCGAAGTGCCCAGATTTCTTTGGCTGCCCCAGGCTTTGCAGGCACACCTTCCCCTCCAGACACGGGCATTGCCTTCTCTTTGACATGGGCTACTGCAGCCAGCACAAACCTGGTCCAGGAGATGCATTTATTCACATAATACCTGATCAAATATTAAGTAAACTGCTTAGAGACATCAGTTTAGCACTCAAAGATCTAGATCTTCCAACGGATGTTTATCAATCTTTGACAAAAAGGACCAAGCAATTCAAATGGAAAAGAAAGCTGTGTTTGGTGCCATTTCTGTCCCAAGTGAGCGCATTGCAGGCTTTTCACTTCTCTGGCTGACAAAGGGTGTTGTGGGACCGTGCTTTCTCCTGGTTTTATTACTTCTGGGACTGATGACATCATTTTATACACTCTATTTTACCTCGTGCCTTTTCTGTGAGTCCTTGTATAGTGACAATCGTGGTCCTCTTCAGCTGGTGCTGCCATTTTTCTCACGGCTCATAATATTATGCCCAAGCCTAATTCAGAGCTTGCAAGCATATGGACTGAAGTGAGAGTGAATGGTGATCTTTGCAAAATTCTGCCAGACCTGATTTCTGAGCACGTGTCTACCTGAAAAAATGCTACATTCAACTCTGAAAAGTAAGATCACATATGCAGCACAGGAGCTCAAGAGGTCCCGGAGAACTCCTTCACACTTCTGTCTGGGTCTCTTTGCTGTGCTAGTTTTAGACATGGGTTTAATTAATGCTCTTCTAGAAGAGAGTCCAACCTTACCTGTTTAATCCAGTGGTTCCAGCACTCTTTCAGCTGGAGAGCAGCACACCGGTGCGTAGAAACGGCCCAACTGAGGGGGCAGGTGCACATGGAATCTCCACATTGGTGCCTATCATCAATGCAACCTGAAAGGTGTCGCTTTTCCTGACAACCACTGTCATTTGTCAAGACTCACCCCATACATGTTAGGGGCAGTGATTTATGATTGATTTTTCTCCCAGTGCGTGATGTGGGGTAGGAAGGGAAACATAACCAGAGAAGCTTGCCTTTTATTCCCAATAAATTGTCCCATATACAACTTTAAGGACAGACACAATCTTGTCCCTCAAGCAGAACAAAACATGGCCGCTGGGGCAGCAGACATTTTGCCAATGCACTTTGCTGCTAGATCAAGGACTGTAGGAGCACACATGAATGTGGCCATTGGGGTCTCCACAGGAGTGGTCAGAAAAGCCAAGATGGCGACTATGGTGATGGAAGCTGATGGAGCAGATTGCTTTGTTTTGGTTGTGAGGTGTGAAAGAATAGCAGGACAGATTGGAAGTGTATTGGTGCTAGGCAGGGGTGAAATCCAGCAGGTTCTGAGAGGTTCTGGAAAACCGGTAGCAGAAATTTTGAGTAGTTCAGAGAACCAGCAAATACCACCTCTGGCTAGTCCCAGAGTGGGGTGGTACTGGAGATTTTGCAGTATCCTTCCCTGCTATGCCCACCAAGTCACGCCCACCAAACTACACCAAGCCACACAATGCCCACCAAGCCACGCCCACAGAACCGGTAGTAAAAAAAATTGAATTTCACCACTGGTGCTGGGCAAACTATTCATTTATTCTACTTTTATATAAATTCAGAACAAACAACAATAATAGTAGGCCTTCCTAGTGAATATTAAGAGAACCATGACTAAATAAAGGTACAGCAATAAAAGAATACTTATAATAAGAGCCTTGGTAGTACAGGGATTTAAGGCACCCTGTTATTAAGCTGGTTATTAAGACCAGCAGCCTGCAATTACTGCAGGGTTCGAATCTCGCCAAGGCTCAAGGTTGACTCAGCCTTCCATCCTTTCTAAGGTAGGTAAATTGAGGACCCAGTTGTGGGGGCAATAAGCTGACTTTGTATAAATATACAAAAGGATGAAGGCTATTGCTGAGCACATTGTAAGCCGCCCTGAGTCTTCGGAGAAGGGCGGCATATAAATCAAATTAAAAATAATAATAATAATAATAAAATTAAGTAAAATAAATCATGAGAAAATAATGAAAACTAAAGCCAGCAATTCAAAATAAAACGAGGAAGCCTATTAAGACCTACATGCTAAGCCATGCAGAGTTTTATAGATCAAAATCAGCACTTTGAAATGCACCCAGAAATGTATATGTGGGGCCCAAAAGGCAGGGAGCCTGTAGTTTTGGTAATACCTGTGCAACAACTGCAATTTAAAAGTCCCAAGTAAGATGAACGGCAGTAGTCTAGCTGGCAAGCGATGAGGGCAGGAGCCACTATTGCGGGTTCTGTCCAACGAAGGTGAAAATCAGCAGACATCTTCTAAATGGGGGGGGGGCAGTTGCAAAGGGGCCTGTTCTGCAGAGATCAGCCCTAGCTGGGCAACTGACAGATGTGCAAGATGCGCTTCACTGAAGAGCAGCATGTGGTAGAAGAAAGGAGACGTAGCATGGTACTTCATTAGAGATGCTCAAATTATGCAAAAGTTTGCTCCTGTAATTACTTAAGAGCCAACTCCCCAATTAGCATTGATGCACAATGAAACAAAACATTTGCTGGCAAATGTAGGACATGCTTTCTTTTAGCTGTGGAACAGATTGCCCGTGTAAATGGGTGGACTACATGGCCTTTGAGAGTCAAACAAGATCTGAAGTTTAAACTGTAGAGTTTCCTATCAGCAAGCCTGGTGATGATCACCAACATACGAAAGGATGACTAACTAATTCACGGAGGATCTGGAGAACAGTGACCAGTCATTTTGATCTCCTCCTCCTTCCCCCTCCCCCTGCTCCCCTCATCCTCCCTAGCACTGATGATGTTACCTAGTTTGGGTAATGAAACGTTTGCAAGAAAACCACCAAGCTCAGAGAGCACCAAGGACCCCACAGTTCAACCCTGTTGATGTATAGCTTAGGTTTTATCTCCACGACAACAATCCTGTGAGGACTGAGTGAGGAGAGAGAGTGACTGACACCGAGTCTCCCAACAAAGTTCTTTGGCTCAAGTGGACTTGAACTTGAGCATCCCCAGTCAACAGCTAAGCTACCCATCATCATGGCTTTGATATTCCCTTCAGAATCACGGGGGGACGACTTGAATAAAGCTATGAGGATCACCATGGTAGAGGGTGATCATCTTTCTGTCTATATTTGTGAGTTTCCTAGTGGCATCTGACGGATCTTTGCGTGGCACAAAGACTTGGCCTGATCCAGCTTCAAGGCTGTTCTACATTTTTATGACAAGATGCCAAAAAGGTGGCATCACTTTGATTCTTCTGACTTTGCAAAAGGCCACCTTGAGCAATGGTTACTTTATCAATGACTGGCAGTCAGAAAGTTCAACAGGGAACCCCTTTTTCAGCTCCCAGCGTCTTCTGTCCAGTCAAGTTGGACCACGGCAGAGCTGCCTTGCTGCCACCTTGTGTCCAGCCATGCTCATCTGAATGCTATGAAACTGTGTGTGTGTGTGTGTGTGTGGGAGGAACTAGTGAGGTGGGCTTAGCCAGTCGGCCTTGCCTTCAGGAGTGTTTCCTGACTAATCCTTTCTCTGGAGCTGTTGTCCTTCTCCGGAACTGCCACTGGTTAGTCACTCATTTTTTACAGAGTGTCATATAAGATGTCATCAACACAGTGACAGTCCCCTGTCACTCTCTGTTGCTTCCCACTCCCCCTCCCCAATTTTCTATTGCTTTTGTTTCTCTTTAGAAGAACAGCGAGGGGGAGGCACTTCCGAGCTGTAGCAGAGCTGGTCTAGCGTGAACAGGTATTAAAGGTGAAGACACCTCAAGGCCAGAGATGGAGAGAGTGGAAATGAGGGGGTGGGGGAATGTACAGTTCAGAGTTATCTGGAGGAAATGGGCAGGTCAATCGATGTGGGGAGAGATATAACAGGAGTTGGATTCTTGGGAAGAAGTGGGGCAGGGCAAACTCAAAAACATGCAGGATGTGTTCACCCAGCATGCTTTAAACTGGTTACCTATTTTCTGGAAATCTGGACAATACACGCACTTACAAGGCAGGTTACATAAAATCCAATCATGATTAACATAAACCAAGCATAGCATGCTGAGCAAATACATTCTACCTCAATATTTCAAGCATGCTGTATGAACCCAGCATTGACAATTGTATGAATTAAAACAGGGGAGACTAGACCACATCCTAGAATCTTAGAATTGGAAGAGGACATTGAGAACATCAAGTCCAACTCTCTGCTCAAGGCAGATATCTAGGTTAAAGGAGGGGATTTGATGGTTCTTTATAGCCCTTTTCCTATGAACACATCCAACAAAGAGCGGGAGGGTACCACTGCCTCTTGGGTTATTTGTTCCAACTGTCAAACAGAGATTACTTCTTAGGATGTTTCTTCCTAAACATTCTGTTGGACTCTGAAATCCTTTGATTAAAGACCATGGTGCTGTTTCTGTGGTTTGGAATTAGAAAGATACCAATAGAAGCAAATATTTGTAGCTCAGGATTGAACTGTGGGGTTCTTGGTGCTTTCTGAGTTTGGTTGTTTTCTTGCAGATGCTTCATGACTCAAACTAGGTAACTTCATCATTGCTAGGAAGATCTTGTCCCTTATTGATAATGATGTAGGCCTTGATTTTCTTTTGGGTGACGTCAACTGATGTTAAGCTAGAAGGAATATAAATATGGATTATACATATGAATGAAAGCATTATTTGAAAAGTGCTCATCCATCCCCTCTCGGTCTCAAGGTTAAGCATTACCAGATCCTTCAAAACTCTATTTAATACATTTGGGTTCTGGGCCAGCTCTTCCTCACTGCCATTTTCACTCCTTTCCAAAGATCCAGATGTGAGATGGAAACAGCACTACCCATTCCAGAGGTTGATTTATTGGGTCCTAGACAGTGGTAGGTTTCAAATTTTTTTACTGGGGGTGTGGCTTGGTGGGCATGGCAAGGCTTGGTGGGCGTGGCAGGGGAAGGATACTGTAAAATCTCCATTCCCATCCCACTCCAGGGGAAGGATACTGCAAAATCCCCATTTCCTCCCAATCAGCTGGGACTCGGGAAGGCAGAGAATAGATGGGGGCGGGGCCAGTCAGAATTTTTACCACTGGTTCTCCGAACTACTCAAAATTTCCGCTACCGGTTCTCCAGAAGTGGTCAGAACCTGCTGAAACCCACCTCTGGACCTAGAACGTGGAACACCCCCCCCTTTGATCCTTTTATAGCTTTGGTTCCATCAACCATGGTATCCTACTAGACCATTTATGGGAGCTGGGGTTGTAGATGCTGTTTTGCAGTGGTTTGTGGATGATATGAATTGTCCAGCACAGGCCCAACTCAAAATGCGATGGAAGTCCTAATCCAGTGTCAGAAGGCCTGAGGGCCTGGATAGGTAGAAACAGGCTCAGACTGAATGTTAGCAAGTTGGTAGTAACAATTATTCCAGAAACATCCTGGCTCCGAGCTGGTCATAGTGTTGGGTTTGGATACGGTTCCTTCTTCTCTGAAGGAGCAGGCCCACAACTTGGACCGCAGCTCCTGCTGGAACAGCGGAATAAAGAGCTCCTTTTCCAAAATGTGGCCGGTGTTTTTATTTGGTAATGATTGAGCAATGCTGTGTTCTATGATTGTTGATCTTAATTGTTTATTTAATGTTTTTTTAATTTTAATGTTTTTATGCTGTAAGCTGCCCAGTGTCGATAGATAGGAGATGGGCAGCAAATTAACAACAACAACAACAACAACAACAAACAACATCCACATGGCAGTACCTGGAGACAGCAGAATAGAAGCGAAAGAACTGGAGAAGATTAAAAAAAATACAAAGACCTACAAATAGAAATAGAGCAACTGTGGCAAAGGCAAGCAAAAGTAGCACCAATGGGTGCTACTTAGGTGCAATCCCAAAATATTTGGAGCATCACTTGAACACCATTGGCACTGGCAAATTTGCCATCAGTCAATTGCAGAAGGCAGCTTTACTTGGAACAGCTTCCATCCTGCGACAGTATCTGTAACAGCATCAAACACCCAGATCTGCCCATCCCGGCTCCTTGGAAAGGACTCAATAGGTAGACAAAAATGCCAAATCCAGTCTGAACATCTGGCTGACTCTGTGACAAAGTATAATAATGTGCCAGTTGCAAGCCCAACTGGTCCAGAATGCCTTAGCAACAGAGACGCTTATCTATTACCACAAGGCTAGATTGCTGTGATGAGCTTCACATGGAACCGTCTTTGGAGTCAAACGAAAAGCTGCAATCAATACAAGATGCAGCAGCCAAGTTACCAGTTTTGTAGTTATTAAGCCATCCTTTGGGTATTGCGCTGATTGCTTCTAAGGCCAATTCAGAGTTCTGGCTTTGGCATAAAGCCACAGGTGGTTTAGTTTCAGGTCCTTATGTAACACAGTCTCTCCTTGGACGAATCTGCCTGTCCTTGTGTACCTGCAGGGAAAGGATGCTTCAGGTCCATTATTCCGAGGGATGTGAGCCTGAAAGCAAGCTGGCTCTCCTGTGGCTACCATCTTCTGGACCTGTCCAGAGGTGCAGCTGGGTCAGCTTCCTGCCAGGAAGGCTGTGCTGGTTGAGTGGCATTTGAGGGGCTAAGTGGTTCACTGAACAACCACCGGCTTTTAAAGCATACTGTTTGTGTTGGCCTTTTTAAAACATCCCATATCTGCAGTTAAAATTCATGAAACCTTGAGCAGAAGAAAAGTATTTGTGAACAAATACACTACAAAACAGATAATTAAATCCACCTCAGGTTCTTTGAAATCTTCTTAAAATGTAGCGTCCAGCTGGCTGCAGTACATGAGGTGAGATCTCCTCAGATAGGATAGGGTGAAACAACTCTAGGAATTCCCACCCATTGTGAGATAGATTTCCCATTAACTTTTTGTGCCATGGAACCAATTTATTATTGCTTTGAACTCGATCATTTTTGTCCAAGGTATCTATTTAGCCACATTGAGTCAAATGCCTGCATCTCTCCACTCTCTGAAGAAGGAAACTGCAAGCAAGACAAATCTAGAATTTCCTGGAAGGACTACCCTTGGTAGAATTTAATCCCAGCACATGGCATTAACATCTTCCTCAGCGGGACTTCATGCCTCTTGGAAAAACCTGCAGGTTGCTTTTGGAAGGCATGATCCACATCTTCTCCTTGGTTGATCATAGAATTGCTTTCCTTTGTTCCTTGCTACCAGTAGTTGCTTCTCTACAGCATTGCTAATTCCGTTTGCTTGGATTGCCTCGTCTGGAATGGATGCTCACACAGTGTGGTTTCTTCTCCCTTTTGATTGTTCTCTTCCTTTTGGGAAAATGTAAGCTTGTTTCTATAGTTTGAGTTATGCCTACTAGAGAACCAGGAGTAAATGACTGGAAAAGAAAACACAGCTATTATGAAAAGCAGGAGGATTTAAGAGACCGTTGCAAGGTTGAACACTGTTTTCTTCTCCAACAGTTGTTGAATTATGATTCCTAGCAGCTCCAGGGAAGGATAATAAATGGCAAAGGACACCTAATTATAATGCAGGAACATCTGAAGGGCCACACTGTTTTCCCTGTAGAACGCCACTTTTCTTCAAATTATCATGAAATATGGTCAGAAGTCTTGGAGAAAATCTATCTGTGTCATTGTTATAGTCAACACCAGCTTGGTGGTACATAATCATCAATCAGTTTGGTCAAAAGGACTTAAGCTGGAATGGAGGAGGGACCACGTTTATCCTCTATATGCCAAGAAGGCGTGATATCAATTGAGCTAGACAAAGGGATGGAATATTGAACTATCTCCGAGCGATTGCGTGCCCCGGTCCCTTTAGCTCTTCCCGTTCCCCAGGCTGCTTAGAGTCTCAGCGCCCGAGTCTCCGACTGATGTTATGTAATGCCAGGTCCGTAGTAAATAAAGCCCCCCTCATTTGTGATCTTATTCAAGAGGGGGGAGCGGACCTGGCAGGTATCACGGAGACCTGGTTGGGCCATGAGGGGGGAGTTCCCCTCGTGGAGATGTGCCCATCAGGCTTCCGTGCATTTCATCAGCCGAGAGCTCAGGGCAGGGGCGGGGGGGTGGCGGTCATTTTAAAAGAAGGTCTTGATCCGAGGGAGACCACTGTACCTCAGATAGCCGGATGTGAGTCCCTTTTTGTGAAGTGGGGTCGTGGGGTGCAGATGGGTCTGTTGATCACGTACCTGGCTCCCTGCCACGTGGCAACGACCCTGCCCGAACTCCTCAATGTTATAGCCGAGGTGGCGGCTGATACCCCCAGACTTGTGGTCATGGGGGATTTCAACCTGCCATCCATCGGTGAGACATCTGAGGTAGCTCGGGAGTTCATGGCTTCCATGACGGCCATGGACCTGACCCAAGTAATTCACGGCCCTACTCATATGGGGGGACACACTCTGGACTTAGTTTTTATCTCTGGTCAGTGGTTGAGTGGCCTTGATATAGGGGATGTAGTTATTGAACCCTTGTCATGGTCTGACCACTCGCTCCTTCGACTTGACTTTCTGACCGCCGTACCCCGTCGCAGGGAGGCGGAACCGACCAGGTGGTTCCGCCCCAGGCGCCTGATGGACCCTGATAGGTTCCAGATGGAGCTTGGGCCATTTCCTGAGACTCTAGCTCATGACTCGGCTGACGACCTGGTGGCCGCCTGGGATAGGGCGGCTGCCGGGGCTTTGGACCGGGTCGTGCCTTTGCGGCCTCTGACCCGGCACCGAACTCACTTAGCTCCTTGGTTTTCCGAGGAGCTGAGGGTGATGAAGCGCCGGAAAAGACGCCTAGAGAGCGGTGGGAGGGCCAGTCGTTCCGAGTCTGACTTGACACTGGTAAGGTCTCATATTAAGACCTACCTAGTGGCGATAAAAGCGGCGAAATCTAGCTATTTTGCCGCTCTTATTGCGTCATCAGATAACCGCCCAGCCGCCCTGTTTAGGGTGACCCGCTCCCTCCTCCATCTGGGAGCGCGGGAGGACCCCTTGCAGGGCCGAGCTGAGGATTTTGTACAGTATCTGGATGATAAAATAACTCAGATTCGGGAAGACTTGGCCGCCGACTGGGTTAGTTCAGACGAGACGACTGAGGCAGGCCTTGAGAGTGTTATCTGGGAGGAGTTCGATCCTGTGGCTCCCGAGGACGTGGACAGGATCTTGGGGCGGCTGAACGCAACCACATGTTTATTGGACCCGTGTCCCTCCTGGTTGGTGCTGGCTTCCCGGGAGGTTACACGAGGCTGGCTCCAGGGGATTATTAACGCTTCTTTGAGCGAGGGTGTCCTGCCGGCCGCCTTGAAAGAGGCGGTGGTGAGGCCTCTCCTCAAGAAGCCATCCCTGGACCCGGCTGTTTTGGCTAACTATCGTCCAGTCTCCAACCTTCGCTTTATTGCGAAGGTTGTTGAGAGTGTGGTGGCGCGACAGCTTCCCCGGTACCTGGATGAAGCTGTCTATCTGGATCCACTCCAGTCCGGCTTCAGACCTGGGTACAGCACGGAAACGGCATTGGTCGCGTTGGTGGAGGATCTCTGGAGAGCCCGGGATAGGGGTTCTTCCTCTATCCTGGTTCTATTAGACCTCTCAGCGGCTTTTGATACCATCGACCATGGTATCATGTTGCGCCGGCTGGAGGGACTGGGAGTGGGGGGCACCGTTTTGCGGTGGTTCTCCTCCTATCTCTCCGACCGGTCGCAATCCGTGTTGACAGGGGGGCAGCGGTCGACCCCAAGGCGCCTTGTTTGTGGGGTGCCGCAAGGGTCGGTCCTCTCGCCCCTTCTGTTCAACATTTATGTGAAGCCGTTGGGTGAGATCATCCGTGGTTTTGGGGTGGAGTTCCATCAGTACGCTGATGATACTCAGCTGTACATTTCCACCCCAGACCATCCCAATGATGCCTTGGAAGTGATGTCCCAGTGCCTGGAGGCCGTGCGGGTCTGGATGGGGAGAAACAGGCTTCGACTCAACCCTTCCAAGACCGAGTGGCTGTGGCTGCCGGCGTCCCGGTATAGCCAGCTGACGCCATCGCTGGTTATTGGGGGCGAATCATTGGCCCCCACGGAGAGGGCCCGCAACTTGGGTGTCCTCCTGGATGCGCGGCTGTCTTTAGAAGGGCATATGACAGCCGTGGCCAGGGGGGCTTTTTGTCAGGTTCGCCTGATACGCCAGTTGCGCCCCTTTCTGGACCGGGACTCCCTACGCATGGTCACTCAAGCACTCGTCACTTCTCGTCTGGACTATTGTAACGCTCTCTACATGGGGCTCCCCTTGGGGTACACCCGGAGGCTCCAACTGGTGCAGAATGCGGCTGCGCGGGGGATTATGGGAGCGACGGGGCGCTCCCATGTGACTCCTCTCCTGCGCGAGCTGCATTGGCTTCCGGTGGACTTCTGGGTGCGCTTCAAGGTGTTGGTGATCACCTTTAAAGCGCTCCATGGCTTAGGGCCAGGGTACTTACGGGACCGCCTTCTGCCACCAATAGCCTCCCACCGGCCGGTTCGCTCCCACAGAGAGGGCCTCCTCAGGGTGCTGTCGGCCAGACAATGCCGGCTGACGACCCCCAGGAGGAGAGCCTTCTCTGTGGTGGCACCTACCCTATGGAACAATCTACCCCCAGAGATACGAGTGATCTCCGACCTTCGGATTTTTCGTCGGGCCCTAAAAACTTATTTTTTCCAGTTAGCCGGTCTGTCTTGATTTTAGGGTTAGTTTTAAAATTTTAATATTGATTTTAAATTGACAAGTTTTAAATTATGGGCCAAATTTATAAATTATTTTAACTTTATTTTTTAACTGTGATGTTTTGTATAGATGTTTTTATCTTGGCTGTTCACCGCCCTGAGTCCGAAAGGAGAAGGGCGGTATAGAAATTTGAATAAAGTAAAAGTAAAGTAAAGTATCTGAGGAACAAATCTAAGCTTCAGAGATAATTAATTCTGGAAACATGCTATTATCTCCCTTAGCAAAATGACAGATCCTGAAATGAGGAATGAAATCAGGAAGATGCTCAGAGGGGCAAATTTGATAATAAGTGACTTCACATACTCTTGAGAATGAACACATGGATGCTTTGGTCACAAAGAGGATATACTAGAAGATGTAAAGCTGGAGCAGTTTGTCAATAGGTCCCAGGGGCTAGAACAAGATATTAGGGTTATTGAATTAACTGGAAATATAGAAAACAATTATATAAAATTAGAGGGAATGGGAGAAAAGAATTTGAAAGGAGAGGGTAAAATTTCTTCTGAATCCTTAAGGGAACTAAACCATAATATAAGAAATGCAGAGAATCTCTCTCTCTCCCCCTCCCTCCTCCCTCCCTCCCTCTCTGTCTCTGTTGCTGTCTCATCTCTCTCTCTCTCTCTCTCTCTCTCTCTCTCTCTCTCTCTCTCTCTCTCTCTTTCTCTCTCTCTATCTATCTATCTATCTATCTATCTATCTATCTATCATCATCTATCTGTTATATCCTGTTTTTTCTCTATAAACCACAAATTAGATCTTGGTAGGACAACCATGAAGGTCTTGGAAAAGATATTCAAATGCTGTGATGTGTCTTTATACCTACAGAGATCAGAATTGTGCAAGCCATGGTATTCCGTGTGACACTCTAGGAAAACAAAAGTTGGAGAAAAGAAAAGAAGCAGAAAGGAAGGGTATTGATGCTGTCAACTTTTGGTGTTGGAGAAGACTCCAGTGAATACCAAGAAAACAGAGCAATGGAACATCAAACAATTCAACTGTCAGCCTTACTAACTAGACCAGACAGCTGAGCTAATTCTGCTTTATCGTAAGGTTACTTTAACACAGGGGTCTCCAAACTTGGCAACTTTAAGACTTGTGGACTTTAACTGCCAGAATTCCTCAGCCAGCTTTGCTTTAACAGAATCTTGCAATACTTCCCTCCCACCCTCCTCTTTTCAGCCCAAGAAACTAGGCAAGGTCTCTTTTGACCCTCTTGCTCCATCCACCTTCCCGCTGCAGGCTGAGCTGCCTTTGATCTGACAGTTCCCATGGCTGTCTTGATGCCCTATATCATGTGGACATTTCCACATTCCACTAAAACCCAGAATTCTCACTCAAGGTACATATTCAAATTATCCAATTTTGGACACATTATGCAAAGTCGTAGCTCCCTGGAGAAAGCTGTAATGGTGGGAAGCAGGAAGGGAAGAGAAGAAGACGGTGGATAAACTCAGTTAACAATAGTCATAAGAGCAGGTGTCTATGAAGAGTCTCCATCATCCAGGCCATAGTTGTATCAAAAGTGGTTTTTATTTTGAAAAGGCAACCAGACTGATTTTTTGAGGAAAAACAAGACATTTCGCTTCCTGTCCTGGAAGCTTCATCAGTTGTCTTGGAATGTGGTGAGAGATGGAAGGACAGTTATGGACAGTGGAGATTAGTTGGTGGGAGGGGGAGTGATAGGTTCTGACAGGATGGTGTATTGGGGGAGGGGGGAAGGAAATGGAAATATTGTGTTTTGTTTGCAGTCAGCTGGTCTTAACACTCTCTGAGAGCCGTTGTGGTTACTTGGGGTTTTATCTGGGGCCTCAGAGGTCACCTGAATCAGAGGTGTGGAATCTTCTTGGAGCAGCCCAAAGGGCTGGATTGTAAATTGCGGATAGGTGGTGTCTTACCCTCCCCCTCTGTTGAGAGAGGGCTGCTCAGTGGTAACATAAATGGCCTTTTTTAAACGAGAGCCCAGTTGGAAGAAGTGAAAGGCCAGGCAGGGGTTGAATCACCATGGAGGAAGTCTATCCATGTGGTTGCTAAGGGTCAAAAACAACTTGATGGTGCATCATCAATCCATCAACTAATCAATTCCTCCATAAACACCAGGTGGCATAATTGCATTCCTTCTCCCAAAAGTCCTTTTCAAGAGGCAAATGGACTTTCTTTGTTCTTCCTAGAAGACGTTTCGCTTCTCATCCAAGAAGCTTCCTCAGTGCTTCAGCCAGAAGAATGCCCAGGCCTTCTATGACAATGCCAAAATCATCTCAGTGGGTTTCTTTCATCCTGGTTATTCTCTTTTGCATTCAAGCTACATTTCAGGGAGTCCTCATCATATGGCCACAACTGGGGCCAGCATTTCCATTGCTAAGCAAGGTGTATCCAATTCTATGACCTTTTTTTCTGAATTGCTGCAGTTATTAAGTGAATCACGCAGTCATTAAATGAATCCAGTTTCCCCTTTGACTTTGCTTGTCGGTGGCCAACTGGGAAGGTCGCAAATAGTGATCACATGATCTGATGCTGCAACGGTCATAAGTTGGATGCTGCAATTGTCATAAACACATGTGGGTTGCCAAGTGCCAAAACAGATCAATGGTTGTAAATCAAGGACTATCTGAAATTCAACACCCATTAATTTCTGGCCCTCCAGTTTCTTGTTTCCCATACTCACTTATGATCTGCCACATTTCCACTATCTACAACTCACTTTCGGGGTTCCCCTGACACTTCCAGCTACTCTTCCCATGGTGGCACCTGTGGTGAGGCAGGACGTGGCAGCTGTGACGATACAATCAAAGCCTCGTCCTTTTGAATGCATATCACACCCCTCTCTTTATTTAATATATTTCTCTGCTGCCACAATCAGAAAAGGCTCCTTCTGTTTTACACCTGAAAAGGGTGTTATTGCCATCTTGACTTTTTTGACCTCCCTGTGGACATTCCTGTAATTTCCATATAACAAAGCGTACACAAGTGGGGCCTTGGAATTAACATTCCTGCTTTTTTCTTTGAGAAACTTTTATTTATTTATTTATTAAATTTGATTTATATGCCACTCTTCTCCAGAGACTCAGGGCAGCTTACAATGCGTTAAGCAATAGCCTTCATCCTTTTTGTGTATTTATACAAAGTCAGCTTATTGCCCCCACAAACTGGGTCCTCAATTTACTTACCTTAGAAAGGATGGAAGGCTGAGTCAACCTTGAGCCTGGTGAGATTCTAACTTACAGTAATTGCAGACAGCTGGTGTTAATCACAATGCTTTTAGTCTGCTGAGCCACCAGGCTCTTCATTTCTTGCAGCAGCCCAAATAATACACACTACTTTTTTTAAACCAGCATTTATAGTCCTTAAAATTTCCCCAGCCATTTCCCTATTTTTAGCAAACTTTCCACCAAAGTACAGAAATACCACCCACTTGCAGAATCCGAGGTCTTCTGCACACTGTGTTCTGCTTTAACTAGGCCTCTTTGGGGTCAGGCTTCTCCCAAAGTACCTCTAAACGGGTTCCAATTTGGAGAATTTACCTCTGGAAACAGCCAAACTGCCCCAGAACAGCCTGATCTGGCGGGAAATGGGACAAAAATAGTGTTTCTCTAACAATAAAAGGATAGTGAAATGTACGTGATATCATCATGGGAGTTTGCTATAAATTGCTTGGACAGGTAGAAGAGATACCTGAGGACTTTCTGTGCCAGATGACCAGACTTTCAGTGAGGGACCCGATATCTGGAAAGAACGCAGAAAAGAGCAGCAAAGATGATTAGGGGGCTGGAGAAGAATGCTTGCAGGAATTGGATATTATGGCCAGTCTGGTGAAAAGAAGGACCAGGGATGACATGATAGCAGTCTTCCAATATTTGAAGGGCTGTCACAAAAAGGAAGCGGGGAAACTATTTACCAAAGCCCCAGAAGGCAAGGCAAGAAGCAAAGGATGAAAACTAATCAAGGAGAGAAGCAATCTAGAACGAAGGAGAAATCTCTATCAGTGAAAATTTATTTATTTATTTATTTATTAGTTTGATTTATATGCCGCCCTTCTCCGGAGACTCAGGGCGGCTTACAATGCGTTAAGCAATAGCCTTCATACTTTTGTATAGACCTGCTTAGTAGGGCTTTCGGCCCCCCCTAAGCAGTGTTCTTTTTTATACAAAGTCAGCTTATTGCCCCCACAATCCGGGTCCTCATTTTACCTACCTTGGAAGGATGGAAGGCTGAGTCAACCTTGAGCCTGGTGAGATTTGAACTTGTAGTAATTGCAGGCAGCTGGTGCTACTTAATAGCACTTTAGTCTACTGCACCACCAAGGCTCTTGAAAACAACCAACCAGCGGAATGCCTGGCTTTCAGAAGCTGTGGGCACCCCATCACTGGAGGTTTTCAAGAAGAGACTGGACAGCCACTTGTCTGAAATAGTATAGACTCTCCTGCCTGTGCAGGGAGTTGGAGTAGATGACCTCCAAGGTCCTTCCAACTCTGTTCTATGTTCTAATCATCAGGGGAGATTTCAAGGGGTGTTCCAACAGGCTCTGTCCCTCGTTTGCTGATTGCTTCGTCTGTCCCAAGGTGAAGATGGGACCGGGGGTCTGCTGTCCTGAAGCAACCCCTCACCCACAGTGAAACATTGGTTGAAGGAATGAAGCTGACTTGGGAGAAAGATATCCTTGCGAAGGAATGCCAGAAGGGCAGACGAATGAAACTCAAGCTGGATCAGATTCAAAGCTTGGGAGCTAGATGGCTGCAGGTGTTGGTAGCCCCCACACTCCCATCTCTACTGTTTAATATCTACACGAAGCTGCTGAGTATGGTTATCCGCCGGTTGAAAGTTTGGTATCAAACTCAACCATCAATTGGCCAAGTGATGCTATTGAGATCCTGTCCCAGTGTGGAGGGGCTGTGCAAGTCTGAAAGGGGAGTAACTGATTTCAGTTGTCAATATCCTTGGTTCTTGGGGGGGGAGGGGGAGAAATTGTCCCCCTCAGAACGGGTTCACAATTTGGGTGTCCTCCTAGACTCACAGCTAAGATTAGAGCAACATCTGACAGCTGTGGCTAGGGGGGCCTTTGCACAAATTGGTGCACCATGTGACCCTATTTGGATCAGGAGGCTCTCCTCAGGGTCACTCATGCCCTTGTCACCTCACGATTGGACTATTGCAATGTGCTCTACATGGGGCTACCCTTGAAAAGTGTTCAAAGACTACAGTTGGTCCAGAACTCAGCCGCGCGAGCTGTTGTGGGTGCACCTAGATACACCCACATTACACCAATTCTCCGCGAGCTGCACTGGTTCCCTATTGGTCTCCAGTCACAATTCAAGGTGTTGGTTATTACCTTTAAAGCCCTACATGGCTCAGGGCCAGGCTATCTTCGAGACCGCCTTCTACCGCATAACTCCCAACGACCGGTAAGATCCCACAGAGTTGGTCTCCTCCAGGTCCCGTCAGCTAAACAATGCCTGCTGGCGGGCCCGCGGGGGAGGGCCTTCTCTGTGGCTGCCCCAGCTCTCTGGAACCAGATACCTCCTGAGGTCCAGACCATCCCCCACCCTATTGGCCTTCCGAAAAGCGGTGAAGACCTGGCTTTTCCAGCAGACCTTGGGCCGTTGATCTCGCTCTTGCGATCCGGCCAGGAATGGTGTGAATGAGTTTTAATGTTTTTAATTTTAAAATGTTTTTTATAATGATTTTAAATGCATTGTGAGCTGCCCTGTGTCTTCGGAGAGGGGCGGCATACAAATTGAATTAATAAATAAAATAAATAAATAAATTTTACCCCTCCCCCCAATTCAAAGAGTTTACAACTTTAATCTTGGATAGAGTTGCATTTTCCCATTTGAAAGTGGTGTGCAAACTGGGATTTTCTTTTGACTCACAGTTCCTGTTGGAATACAACAGGCGCACACCTTGCCGAAGACCCTTCATCTTGCAGCTTGACTACTGCACCGTACTCTACTTGGTGCTCCCCTTGAAGACCATTCAGAAGTCCAGAATGCAGCAATGGGGTATGCCCACGTGACACCTGTGTTTCAGAAGTTGCGTTAGTTGCCCCGGTGCTTCTGGGTGCATTTTAGGTGCTGGTTATCATCTATAAAGACCTACCCATGGCATAGGGCCAGGTTATCTGAGGGGCCGCCTACCTTTCAGGATTTCTACCCATTCTGTAACAGCTGGCAGAGCTGGCATCCTCTTGTTCTCCTCAATTAGACCATGTCATGGCTTAGACAGGGCCCAGAAAGCACATCCTCTCTTCCAGAGTGCCTGCCGTTGGGAATGAAATCCCTCCAGAGAATCCATGTGGGCTCCCACCCAGATGGTGTTCAGGAAGGCTGGAAAATCTGGTTGTTCTCCCAGGCCTGGGGTGGTGGTGGTGGTAGAGTAGATGCCCCTTCCTCACCTCCCATTAGATCAGAATTTCTCAACCTTGGAAGCTTGAAGATGGGTGGACTTCAACTCCCAGAATCCCCCAGCCAGCAGCAATCCTCAATTTACAACTCTCCATTCAGTGGCTGAGTTACAACAGCACTGAAAAAAGACACTTATGATTGTTTTTCACACTTATGGCCATTGCAGCATCCCCATGGTCATGTGATCGAAATTCAGAGGCTGGGCAACTGACGGTCGCCATGTCTTGGGGTTAGGTGATCTCCTTGGTTACCTTCTGACAGGCAAAGTCCATGGGGGAACCAGATTCACTTAACAACTGTGGCAAGAAAGGTCATAGCACAGGGCAAAACTCACTTAACAAATGTTTCACTTAGCCACAGAAATTTTGGGCTCAAAATGTGGTCGTAAGTTACCTGTATCAGCTGGACAGGGTAATCTATCTTATTTATTTGAATGCTCTCTGTGTGTTTTTAAATCCATTTGTTTGACCTTATGAGCTGCCCAGGGTCGTTTTGAAGATGGGCTGCACCCAAACCCCAATAAATAATTAAATAAATCCCGAAGGAGAATCGTATCCAGAAAAGGTGTGAAATCCTATCCAATGTAATCCTGAAAGTGCCTGATATCCCTGGTGAAGAATAAATGTTTTTATGCTCTTATTGTTTTATATTACGTTTTTACATTTTTGTAAGCCAGGCAGAGTTACTTGATGCTGAGGTAGGCACCATATAAGTTTAATAAACAAGGAAATAAAACAAGGAAACGATGAGAGACCTCAACAGAGACCTGTGTGGAGAGCCAGGCTGAATTCAAAAATGCTGAAAAGGGGAAAAAATAGAGATATACAGAAAATGGAACCAAAGAAGATGCAAAGCAGTGACAGAAATGCAGGAATTCTGTCAGAAAAACTAAAGCTCAGAATGTACCAAGGCTTGTCAGAAATGCCCAGCACAATAACACAAAGCTGGAAACATCAAAAAAGAAAGGAAAAAGCAAGAGACGGTTGGTCTCTTGCAAGCAGGGAGAGGTGAGCTGGTAGTCCCCAAAGGGCCCTGTGTCTCGTCTCGTATTTTATGCCTGTCTTCTCTCAGAAGAGAAACGAAGCCTGAGCTGGCCACAACTGGAAGCAGCAGCGCAAGATGGCTATGGAAAGAGTAGGAGAGGGGAAAAAACTTAGCTAATTTAAGGGAATGCAAGTGAATTCAGTCAAATTATACTCTAGGGTATTGAATTAGTGGAGGTGATCATAGCGTTGACGTGATCCTTAAGAACTCATCTCAGAAGATCTGTGGAGAACAGTTGTCCCTTCCTCCCATAAAAGGACAAAGGAGGCTTGATGTTTATATGGATGAAGGGCCTTAAGCAGATCATTAAACAGCACATATGTGAGCACTTGGAAAGGAATACAACAATTAACGAGATCTAACATGGGCTGTTGCCACCACGTCATTTTAATCCACTTTTCTGATTCTGTTAGTACTTGCATAAGAGACTGGGGAAATGCTGCAGAAAATCATGTACCTTGACTTCAGCAAAGCACTGAACAAATCTCTCATGATGTCGTCACTCATAAAATGGTAAAATATGGGCCAGATAATATGACTCTTAGGTGGATTCATGATTGGATGACTAAGTATCGTAGAGTAGTCATAAGTGGCTCCACATGACCTTTGAAGGGAGGGTCTGGTGGAACACCGCAGGACTCCATCCTGCACCCAGGGATTATTTTGGACCTGGATGAAAGAGTTGAGGAGACTATTATCAAAATTAAAGATGACACAAAACTAGGAGCAATGGCTAACGCTTTGGAGAAGAAAGAGAAGGACAGAAAAAGATCTAGGTAAGTTTCGTGAATGGTCCATAGCAAGCAGAATGAAGTTTAAGAGGGAGAAATGTAACATCCTGCATGAGGAGAGAGAACAACGAGAGGCACAAGCATTGACTAGGGGAGACCTGGCTTGGCAGGAGGACAAAGGAAAGGATTTCAGTGTTCTAGTATATCAAAAATTGAACATGAGCTAGCAGCGTGAGGCAGCTGCTAAAAAGGCAATTGCTATTTTGGGATCCATTAATAGGAACAGAGAGTCCAGATAATAATAAAGAACGGTTCCATCCTGCTCTGCCTGGCCAGGACCTCTTTGGAGTTCTATGTCCAGTTCTGGCCACTGCAGTTTAAAAAGGACATAGAGATGCGGGAGTGATTTTTAGGGAGGATGCTGGGGAACTAACAATGAAGTCCTGTGAAGAGCAATAAATATTTAGCTGAACAGGAAAAAGACTGAGGGGAGATATGGCAGACTTCTAAAGAGCGGTCAATTCAGGGGAGGGAGGGGCTTGTTTTCAGCCAGCCCAGAGGGAAAGGCCAGAATCAGTGGTTGAAACTAGAGGGAAGTAGATTCAGAACAGATGTTAGGAGAGATTTCCTGACAAAAAGAGCTGGCAGCCAGGGGCTCATTCTTGTCTTAAAATCTAGTCCTGAAGAGACCCAGAGATTAATTGGCCCCTGTTATAGACCTTGTTCCAGCTTTTAACTGAAGGGGAAACAGAGAATAAGCTACACCATGAAGTGATCTGTTCTATTCTATTCACTGAAGATGTTCAAAGGAGGTTGGACAGTCATCCTCTGAAATGTTTTTATAGTTCTTGAACCAAGCAGTGGGTTGGACTAGCTGGCCTCCCAGAATCCTCCCAACTTTCAGATTCTATGTATTGTGTCTGCTTCTTAAAAAGGTGACTGTAGAGCCAGAAAAGAGCAGTCCAAATGATCAAAATGTTGAAGTAACTTCTCATGAAAAAGGGCCACATCACTTGGTGTGTTTGGTCAGAAGAAAAGGATTGAAGGAGAGTTGACTGGTCAATCCATTCCAAATTTCAAATTGGAACTTGTCTTCCAGCACTAATTCTCAATGAAGATGTTGTAGGATGTCCTCCTTCTCAGGGCTTTCCAAGAAGCTCTTGGAGACTCCTTTCCACCCTCAGGGAATCTCTGGGACTTCCCTGTAGATGTTGTTTCGAGGGTTCCCTCAGGGACCAACACAGGCTGATCCGCCAAAAGGAAAGCCCCAGCTCCTGCCAAGCAGCTCCAACCTGGAACACTTCCTCTCCGCCAACTCTCCACTTGGGTCTCTGGCCTATTATTAGTCTTTTTCTTGCCTCCTCTTTTATGAAGGACTTCTGTTGCTATGGAAATGCCAGAGTCATGAATATGAAAAAGTCAGGCTTTGTAATGTTTGAAAACACTGCCCTGGTGGGGAAAGTTTGGGGCAAAAAAAAAAAAAAAAAAGGAACGGGGAGAAATGAGGATGCAAACCCAGGTCAGGTAGGTAGCCATCTCCATTATGCAAAGGAAGGAGCTCCTGAAGAAAGCCTGGAGGGGTCAAAAAGCTCTCCATGGGCCTTCCTTGTCCACCAGGCAAAACAGCCGAGGCTCTTGAAGTTGGTGCCTGGCTTCGGATGGTGGTAGTGGTAGTGTCCCAGATAGATGCTATCTCCATTGGAATTCTCCCACAAGCTACTTTGGCTCTCAAATTCAAGGTCTGAATTTCTAGGCAGATTCCTCTGATCCAGGTTACAATATCTTCCCAATAAGTCCATTTCAATTTAGAATAGAATAGAGTTGGAAGGGACCTTGGAGGTCTTCTAGTCCAGCCCCCTACTCAAGCAGGAGAATCTATACTATTTCATAAAAGTGAATCTCACTAGAACAGGGGTCTGCAACCTTAAACACTCAAAGAGCCATTTGGACCCGTTTCCCACAGAAAAGAAAACACTGGGAACCACAAAACCTGGGTGGGCTTGGCCAACTCAACATCACTCCCACCCAGTCACATGACCATCCAGCCACGCCTACCCAGGTTTTGTCTCTCCCGGTGTTTTCTGTGGGAAATGGCTTGGGAGGCCATTTCCAAATACACCATTGTATGAACTTTTATTAGAGGTCACAGTTGTTCAACAACAGCAGCAGAGCCACAGACCATCTTCACCTCTCCTTCATTGGAGGTGTTTAAACAGAGGCCAGGTGGCAGGAATGATGTAGCAGACCCCTGCAATGGTCAAGGGCTGGGTACATCATCTCCAAGCTTCCTTCCAATCTATGATCTGATCAAGTGTACCCATTAGTGGTGGGATGCTGCCAGTTTAACAACCGGTTCAGTGAGTGTGTGCCTTGTACGCGCCGTGCCTAATACATATGCCGTGCCTAATGCGTGCGCCGTGCCTAATGTGCATGCCATGTCTAATGTGTGTGCCGTGCCTAATGTGCATGCCATGTCTAATGTGCGCGCCATGCCTAATGTGCATGCCATGTCTAATGTGCGTGCCGTGCCTAATGCATGTGCCATACTTAATGCACGCTGTGCACGCATGCACAGTTTTACAAATACTAACCTTCTGTGTTACCACTTGGAAGTAACACAGCTGAGGCGGCAATCCCCTCTGCCATGCCAATCAGCTGAGAAGATAAAGATAAATAAAGTGCAGGGACAGGTGGGCGTCCCGACCTGATTGTTGGAACAAACCGGTTCGCTCCCAGCTGATTGTCGGAGCTACCGGTCTGCCTGAACTGGTCTGAACCGGTAGAATTCCACCCCTGGTTCCCGTGTCTTAAAGGCACTTCTAGTTTTCAGATACCAATAAAAATGAAGTAACTCAGCATTCATCACAGTAACCATTGAAATGGGACCCAAAGAAATACAGAAGGAAGGCTGTTCTTTTTCCCAGCCAGATGTCTACTGCCTCCTTCTTCCTGCTCCCACCAAATAAAATGGCTATGATTTTAGCTCTGATCTTTTATGGGTCTTGTGTAAGATTTGCCGCTACCTGATGTTTGGGTGAGTGGGGCTGCTCTGTACCTCGGTGGCCAAGAGCTGAAAGACTCCACCATGGATTCTGGAGTATGCGACCTTCAATGGAAGGGACGTCATGTCTCCACCAAGCAAGGAGCCTATCATGGTCTTCAAGCCAGTGAAGCTGCAGTTGGAGGCCCTCCTGCCCATTTGAAGGGGCTGCCAGACTTCTGCTTCCGCATCTCCCTGGTTGGTGCCAAGGAGCACCATGGGGTGACCTAAAAGGCTGTCAGAAATGAGTCCCCGGATATTGTGACCGTGTCACTTGTCAAGGAAAGCAAACCTATGAATAATTCTCATGTCAAAGATGCAAATTGGCTCCACCTCAGACTTTAGACACGGCTGGTTTCTTATGCCCTGTGACTCATTTCCTGCACTTTTCTCCGTGCCTGGTGAGTCCCTGCAAATGAAGTGATGTGGCTGCTTCCATCTAAGCGGATTTTTCCACTTCAGATTGTTAAATCCTGACCTCTCCGTTTCCTAGAAAGAAGAGGCAATTAAGTAATTAGCTCCCTTATTTAATTACTGACCCAGCAATGATCTTCCTAAAGGATCTTTTCCAGGAAACAAAAGAGGTTGATTTCTTCTCTGCTGGTCTCCCCCAGCAGATGCCTTCTCTTCCTATGAGCTCCACGCAGCCGGTGACACTACAGCGTCCACTTCAGAACTGGGTCAGGCATAACATTTCCCAGCACTTAAAAAAAAAAGAGCAACAGGCAGATTGCATTATAAACACTCTTGAAAGGAGAGAGGATGAGGGGAGGGGAGGGGAGGGGAGAGGAGAGGAGAGGAGAGGAGAGGAGAGGAGAGGAGAGGAGAGGAGAGAAGAGAAGAGAAGAGAAGAGAAGAGAAGTTTTCAAGGGTGGGCATCTTGGAAACTAAAGGTCATTTCTCCGGTCCCAGGAGGGAAGGGCGCTCTCTGTCCCAAACTCTTCCTTTAGAGATGTCACCAAGGTCTGGTAGTCCAAATGCTCCCTGTGCCCCACATCCCTACCTTAAATGACCTCTGCTACCATTCTTTCACAACAACCCTGATATTTCCCAAAACCCTTTTTGGCACCTAAAACATTCCTTGACCTAATGAGGATCAATTCAGCAGAAATCTGGGATCAGCTTTTCTAACTGACAACATTTGCAGAATCACTTTTCCATGCGCTGGACGGAATCCCCTTTGATCTTCTTTCAAAGCCTTTTCTAGGCTGGGCCACCATCTGTCCATCGGTCCGGCATTTCCCAGCAGCAGACACTTCCTGTTCAGCCCCCTCTGCTTGCCCACGGATTGTACAGGATGCCTCCGGGACAGGAGGGGGAAGGGGAGGGGGGGCTTGAGGTCGTGCAGATCCCAGGCAGAATCCGGGCTCTGAAGCAGACAAGCCTTGCTCAGCTTCGGAGCTCACCCAGAGCAGAAGAACTGGTGGCCCTGCCATCTGCAGAGAGTCAGCTGGGCTTCTCCCTGCATCTCACCAAGTGGAAGTGGGGGGAGAGGGGGCAGAGACTTAGCAGCCATGGTTCTCAAGCAGAGCCAGCTTCCTCTGGCCAGTAGGGACCCTTAAGGAAAGGCCTTTGGGTATTCGGTCCTCCCTGGAGAGGGGAGAGTCAGTGCTAAGTTTGAGGGGTCCCCCTGCCCCTCTCTCCTGTGCCAGGGTGGGGGTCCCCCTTTACTAAGCCTGTCAGGACCCTGAACAACAGGGTCCTTTTTATCTTTGCTTAAACTGAGCAGCAACTGAGTCAGCCCCACTTCCCTTTCCCTGGAGGTCTCTGTGCCCCACCACAACAGGGCCCGGGGATCTCCTGGAAGAAAAAGATGCACCCAGTGAAGAGACAAAAACGCCATTTCCAGCCCTGCTGTTGACCGGCTTAGAGGCAGCTGAAAAGATCCCCCCACAGTCCAGGGCATTTGGGAACGTCCCTCTCCCAAGGAAAGTGAAGGCAGAAGGAGAAACAAAGTCAGGGCTTTGCCATCTGCATGTGGGCATCCCCTCAGCACTTCCAGAAGTTCTACTCCCCCTGACTTCCATTTGCTTAGATTTAAGAGAATAACAGTTGGAAGGGACCTTGGAGGTCTTCTAGTCCAACCCCCTGGTCATGCAGGAAGCCTGCCTAGACCATTCCTGACAAATGATTCCCCTCTTAAAATTATCCTCCTGAGTAAATGGAAGTGAACATTTGAAAGGCACAAGAATTGACCCCCTCTCGCCCCCCCCAAAATCCCTGAAGCCCTTATCTGAATGTTCTAGCTAGATTCTTATAAATAGGCAAGCAACAGCAAGGAAACAACTCTGATCAGCGCACAAGGTCATTATGGTTTCTTGTGCCTGAGAGTCACTTTGCAAGCATCATGGCAGGCAGGTACGCAGGCACCTGGATCCCAGAGGTAAGACAGTCACCTCCCCCACACCACGCTGCCTCTTCAGCTTCCAGGGGGCCCAGGAGGGAACTGTGGGGTAACACCTGGCATGATGGCCAAGGAGAAGCAGATGGGGGCCCAGATATGACCCCCGGCTCAGCATGAATGAAGTGCCTTGCCTGCTGGGGAAGAGGGGGGCCGATGGAGAGGGGGTCTCTGGGGAGATGGAGAGCCGGAATATTGCGGTTATGACTGGGAGAGGTAGATATGACGGGAGCCGAGGGGTAGGCTGCTCTCGGGGAACTAGGACTCGCTATGTCAAAGCAATTACTTGTTCCGGCCCCTCTGGTTTTGGTTCACAAGGCTCATCCCGTATACCTGGTGACTTGGGAAATCAGGGCCCTGGCCTCAGGCTGCTGCTATTTAATGCCAGGTCTGTTGTTAATAAAGCCCCCCTCGTTCGGGATTTAATCCTGGAGGAGAGGGCTGACCTGGCATGCATAACTGAGACCTGGCTGGGCCAGGAGTGGGGTGTTCCCCTCTCAGAGATGTACCCAGACAGGTTTCAGATACTGCATCAGCTGCGACTCCAGGGAAGGGGTAGAGGAATGGCAGTCATTGCCTGTAAGAGTCTTTGCCCTCGCTGGATCCCTGCCCTGGAGATTGTTGGATGTGAGTCCCTCCTCTTAAGGTTGGACTCAAGGGTTCAGTTGGGTCTGTTGTTGACGTACTTGCCTCCAAGCTACGTTACAACATCCCTAACTGGGCTACTAGAGGCAGTAGCCGGGTTGGCGGTGGAGTTCCCCAGGCTCATGGTGCTGGGGGACTTTAACCTGCCGTCACTGGGCGAACCCTCAGATTTGGCTCAGAAGTTCATGGCTTTCATGACAACCATGGACCTGACCCAAGTAGTTCAGGGTCCGACCCATAGGGGGGACACACGCTTGACTTGGTGTTTCTCTCGGAGTAGTGGAGACGTGATCTGGAATGAAGGGATATGGATGTTTCTCCTTTGTCGTGGTCAGATCATTTCCTGCTGAGGTTGGACTTTAGGACGCCACTCCCCCATCGCAGGGAGGCCGAGCCAATTAAGTGGTTCCACCCCAGGTGCCTAATGGACCCTGCAGGGTTCCGGAAGGAGCTTGGGGAGATACCTGACTCCCTTGTCCACAGCCCGGCAGAGACCCTGATTGTTGCCTGGAATAAGGCAGCGTCTGGGGCACTGGACCGGATTGTGCTTTTGCGACCTCTCAAGAGCAGTGGATCCAGAAAAGCTCCCTGGTTTACCGGGGAGCTCCGGGAGATGAAGCGCCAGAAGAGACGTCTAGAGCAGTGCTGGAGGACCAGTAAATCTGAATCTGACTGAACACTCTTAAGAGCCTTTATTAGGACTTATTTAGTGGCGATACGGTCGGCAAAATGTTTGCATTTTTCCGCACTTATTGCATCTGCTGATTCTCGCCCAGCTGCACTGTTTAGGGTGACTCGCTCTCTCCTTAATGTAGGGGGAGCGGAGGAGCCCTTACAGGGTAGAGCTGAGGAATTTGTGCAGTTTCTGTCAGATAAAGTCGCTCAGATTCGAATGGACCAGGATTCTGATTGGGCAATTCCAACTGAGATGACCAGGGCAGGTCTTAGTCCTATTGTGTGGGAGGAGTTTGAGCCTGTGACTCCTGAGGAAGTGGACATGGCTGTGAATGCGATGAGTTCCTCAACTTGTTTGTTGGACCCGTGCCCCTCCTGGCTGGTTTCGGCCAGCAGGGAGATGACACGAGGCTGGTTCCTGACTTTAGTTAACGTTTCCTTAAGGGAGGGGTCTTTTCCGCAACCATTAAAGGAAGCGGTTATAAGGCCCCTCCTCAAGAAGCCTTCCTTGGACCCAGCAGAATTAAAGAACTTTCGTCCAGTCTCCCACTTACCTTTTGTGGGGAAGGTTGTAGAGAAAGTGGTGGCACTTCAGCTCCTACAGACATTGCATGAAACGGATTATCTGGACCCTCTTCAATCTGGCTTCAGACCTGGCTACAGCACGGAAACTGCTATGGTCACACTGATGGATGATCTCTGGTGAGCCCGTGATGGGGGTCATTCCTCTATCGTGGTGCTACTTGACCTCTCAGCAGCTTTTGACACCATCGACGATGGTATCCTACTAGACCGACTAAGGGAGTTGGGAGTGGGAGGTACTGTGTTACGGTGGTTCTCCTCTTATCTCTCCGGTCGGTCTCAGTCGGTGTTGATAGGAGGACAGAGGTCGACCCCTAGGCCCCTCGTTTATGGGGTGCCTCAGGGCTCGGTCCTCTCTCCCCTTCTATTCAACATCTACATGAAACCGCTGGGTGAGATCATCCAATGATACGGGGTGAGATATCAGCAGCATGCCGATGATACCCAGCTGCATATCTCTATCTTGCATCATTTCAGTGAAGCAGTGGATGTGATGTGCCAGTGCCTGGAGGCTGTGAGAGTCTGGATGGGAGTCAACAGGCTCAGACTTAACCTAGACAAGACCGAGTGGCTGTGGGTATTGCCTCTCAAGGACCATGTCGATTGTCCATCCTTAGCCCTGGGGCGGGGGAGAAGCTGTCCCCCTCAGAACGGGTTC
The DNA here is from genome assembly GCF_059756535.1 of Pantherophis guttatus. Classification (NCBI taxonomy): domain Eukaryota; kingdom Metazoa; phylum Chordata; class Lepidosauria; order Squamata; family Colubridae; genus Pantherophis; species Pantherophis guttatus. The sequence continues at coordinate 2,146,774 of NC_142076.1, forward strand.
ACAATTTGGGTGTCCTCCTTGACCCACAGCTGATATTAGAGCAACACCTAGCAGCTGTGGCTAAGGGGACTTTTGTACAGGTTCGCCTTGTGTACACCAATTGCGACCCTACCTGGATCAGGAGGCTCTTCTCACAGTCACTCATGCCCTTGTCACCTCACGGTTGGATTATTGCAACATGCTCTACATGGGTCTACCCCTAAAAAGTGTTTGGAGTTGGTCCAGAATGCAGCCGCTTGAGCAGTCATGGATGCACCTAGGCACTCCCACATTACACCAATCCTCCGTGAGCTGCACTGACTTCCTATCGGTCTCTGGTCACAATTCAAGGTGTTGGTTATTACCTTTAAAGCCCCACATGGCTCAGGGCCAGGCTATCTTCGAGACCGCCTTCTACTGCATAGCTCCCAGCGACTGGCAAGATCCCACAGAGTTGGTCTCCTCCGGGTCCCGTCAGCTAAACAATGTTGGCTGGTGGGCCCGCGGAGGAGGGCCTTCTTTGTGGCTGCCCCAGCTCTCTGGAACCAGATACCTCCTGAGGTCCGGACCATCCCTACCCTATTGGCCTTCCGGAAAATGGTGAAAACCTGGCTTTTCCAGCAGGCTTGGAGCTGTTGATCTCGCCGCTGCGATCTTGCGAGATCCGGCCATGAGCGGTGTGTATGGGTTTTTAAAACATCTCTTATTGTATATTGTTCATATTGTCTTTGTTGTAAGCCGCCCAGAGTCCTCGGAGAATTGGGCGGCATAGAAATACGAATAATAAATAAATAAAGGAGGTGGGGGGTTTGTTGGCTCCCTCTTACTCCCTCTTACAATGCTGCCATAACCCCATAATTGCTAGTGGTTTCCTTACCCTCTTTGTAGTTTCCACTTCCCCCCAACCCCCCCGCAACAATAAGCACACTTTGAACAGACCCACATTCTGCTACCTCAATGGGTGTTTTTGACTGCAGTGTAGTGATTCTGCAGAGTTTTCTTCTTAATAGTCAGGTTGGTAGGGAAAAGAAAAATATGTATAAATGGCAGGACAAAAAACCCTGCATTTTTTTTAAAAAAAAAGCTAAATTGATATGCATTGAAAGTTCTTAAAACTGAATGGCCTTTTACTGAACTGTGAGTTTAAATGTTAAAATCTGCATTTTAAAGACTGGAATTAATGCTTGCAGTGAGGGACGTTTTGAACTGAGTTATATTTTTATCTGTTTTAATTTCTTATCTCCAGGTACACCTACATCCCATTCCTGCCGGTGGCTATAAATGCAGGCTTGACAATGAGAACTGCAGGTTTGAATTGCAACTCAGCCTGGGGGTTGAAGAGGGGGTTAGAGTAGCTTTAATCTACAGAATTATGCTAATATCCCAGCTTTCTCTATTTGGGGAATGGAAACAAAATCGCTGGAAGTTGAATAAGTTAGGAAACCATGTTATATTCAGTTTATCTCTGCAGTAGCCAAGTTCCAAACTGGCTCCTCCGAATTTCTGCTGCTCCAAGCAATCAACCTGCTTCTATGGATGTTTGAAAGCTTCTTCAACATTTTGTAGCACTTAATTTCCTCTTATTTATGTCTTCTCACACTAAAAACAACCGAAATGTACCCTGGAAAAAGGAGGTGTGAATGTGACAAAGAGCTATCAGAAAGCAAAGAAATTGAGAGGAAATACAGCTCTGCCAAGCAGATGGACAGAAACTCAAAGCAGCTTCTTGTTTGATGGACATTTAGAGATGGAATGGGACAACTCAACGCAGCCAACTCACCATGGAATAACTCGCTGCGAGACAATTCAACAATTTAGTTTTTAAAAATAATTTTGAACATATTTTAAATGTTGTCATTCACATTTTATTTTGTCCCTCCTTTTGCATCCTTTTTTAAATGAATCTATTCCATCATTTCTTTGATATTAGTGTAACTCTTGTCCTGCAGTGAGCTGGCCACAGTGAGTTGGCCGTGAGTAGTTGGCTGCGGTGATTGGCCATGGCGAGTTGTCCTAGACCAGGGGTGTCAAACTCACATCGTCATGGTGGCATCACGTGACGTATCGGAACTTTCCCCATCTTTGCTAAGTCGGGCGTGGATGTGGCCAGCACGTGATGCATCCGGGCCATGGGATGGGAGTTTGGCAGCCCTGTCCTAGACCCTCGTCAAGCAATGCCTGACCATGCTTTAAGTATTATTGGGAAGCTTCAAGGAAAGCTTCCAAAGGAATTTTTTTGGCTGGACATCGGCTTAAGTCTATAGCAATATTTCTCAGTTTTGACTACTTTAAGATGTGTGGACCAACTCCAAGAATTCTGGGAATGGAAGTCCACCCATCTTACAGCAGCCAAAGTTGAGAAATAGTGCTGTACAGATATGATATTCCAGTCCAACATAAAGCCCATCCCAAAACTGCACAAAATACTCGTCATATTAAGAGTTTAGGGACAGTTTTGGGATGGTCTTTACATTGGCCTGGAATCTCATATCTGTAGAGCAGTGTTCCTTCCACTCCCAGAATTCTTGGAGTTGATCCACCCATCTTAAAGTAGTCAAGACTGAGAAATATTGCTGTAGACTTAAGCCGACGTCCAGCCAAAAAATTCCCTTGGAAGCTTTCCTTGAAGCTTCCCAATACCACTTAAAATATGGTCAGGCGTTTCTTGACGATGGCTGTTTTTTCTCTTCAGATGATTTTGAATTGAATTGAATTTGGCACCTGCAAATGTGCAAGTTCATGGCCCTTTTCTCTGGCAGATCGACAGGGAACCCTGCCCCCAAGGCTCTGCTGGGGAGAGGCAGCATGACAGTGGACTCCTTCGGCAGCCTCAATGCCAGCCTGAGAGTCTGCCGCCTACCTTCCCCTTTTGCTGTCGACTCAGCCCAGGAAGGTTTCTTCATTGCTGGGGTGGCAACATCCACCCCCTTCTTCTCTCACTTAGCTAGTCATGTACAGCAGCATATCTGAGAGCTATGCTGCTCTGGGGTCTGAGCCCAGGTTGGTGGCTTCTGATGCCTCCATTGGTGGCTCTCTTGCTCTGTTTGTCTTAAGAGGATGAGTCCATTTTTATTCAGTGATTTTATTCCCTTCAGCAGACAAGGGAAAACCAACTTTTTTTCTGCTGATGCATCTCTAAAATACATGCTCCAGAAAATTCTGGCAAATGGTTGTAGGGGAAATTCATTTTTCCTTCCTTCCTTCCTTCCTTCCTTCCTTCCTTCCTTCCTTCCTTCCTTCCTTCCTATCTTTAAGTGTTGTACCTTATGATTCTTGATGAATGTATCTTTTATTTTATGTACACTATTTGTACACTGTTATGTACATTATTTTATGTACACTCAGAGCATATGCACCAAGACAAATTCCTTGTGTGTCCAATCACACTTGGCCAATAAACTATTCTATTCTATTCTATTCTATTCTATTCTATTCTATTATTCTATTCTATTCTATTCTATTCTATTCTATTCTATTCTATTCTATTCTATTCTATTCCTTCCTTCCCTGGGGTACCTTTATTCCATCACAAGGCAAGGACCCATTTGGCCAGAGGCAGAACCTCTCATGTTGTTGCACTACAATTCCTCTTGCTGGCTGAGATGCTGGTAGTGGTTCAGCTCTACGTCATCCAAACTGAACCCATTTGGTTAGTTTATGGTTAGATGTTTTGTGCCAATCCAGAAAATAGTTTAATTTGAAAACCAGGTTAATCAGCCTGTGGATATGAGTTTATCATTCATTCAAAGCAACTGTGCTCTGGTTTGAGCAAGAATGAAAAGAAAGGAAAAAGCAAATGAGTCACAGAGCCAAAGAAAGAAATTGAAGTTGGAGAAAAATGAAAAATGGCTGTGTTCCCATTTGGAAAAGAGCTTGTCTCATCCAGTGACCAAATTTCCTGATTCACTCTGGCTGGTGGATCAACATAAATGAAACTGAATCTCCTCAAATATTCTCTGCGTCGTGTCTTTTGAGCTCGGTGGTCCATCTTACCTCCTTGGAAACGAGTCTATCTGCCTGGTCCAGCTCTTCCTACTCCTTGAAAACTTTTCTTAATATACAAAATGTGGGTAAAATTTCTATGTTCCACTGAAATTGTGGGGCCTGGTAGAACATGGAGCAGGTGTGTGTTCATGCAATTGTTATGTTGTGCTGCATCGTTTTGGCTTCTGTGTGAAAGATTGTAACGGTGGCAGTTTTCCAAAAGTAGGCCTGTTGCAGGTGTAGACCAAGTATGCAGCGCAATCTGCTGTTTAAGAGACATCCCTGCTTTTTGCAGCTGCAGAAGGGAGGAAGATCTAGGAACCTCCTCTTTCGGAACAACCCAGTGCAGGGCAGCTGCGGGCCCAGATGCCTCAACTGTCTATGAATCCAGTTTTCTGACTGGGTGCAGTTTTGAACCAAAATCTTTCCCAGTTCTTTCTAATCTCAAACCTTTAAGTAAGAACAATCCTTGACTCCATTTGGTGAAAAAGGTATAGCTTACTTAAAGCCAAGTGAAATACAGTAGAGCAAAGCAAGAACTGAAATTTGCATGCCAAAATCTCCAAGTTTAACTCCCCCCCGACCCAGTGGAGGGTTCCTCCCGGTTCGGCCCAGTTCCACTGAGCCGGTAGTGGTGACGATATGACGTCACTGAACCAGTTCTGCCCCCCCCCGCCGAAAGACACTGGAAACATGGAGGCTGCTTGGAAAGATGGTTTAATGATGAAGCAAAACCACATGTGGCTCAGGGCAGCTGACCACATAGAGTTGAGAGTGAGGGATTTTTATACCTTCTCTTGGGCTTTGCACTTGAGCTTCTTGTTCCTGTGCAAGAACGTATTTTCTATTGGCTGTTGTCAGGCTCCCATGGGGCCATGTAGGGGTTATGTAGGGGTCATAGCTGGCTCTATAGGCATAGTACAAATCCTATGTGTTTGTTGAAGTTTGGTTGAAGTTTCTGAGGGTGATGCAATATCCTTAGGAGATTGTGTAATGTAGTGAGCTCTGCGTCTTCTGCTAAATGGTAGTGGGTTAATCCTATTATGTCCTGAAGGGTCATGTCTTAATCCCGTCACCCTGAAGCTGAAGGTCTTTTGTTTTGTAAATAGGATGGCCCAGTCTTTCTTAATGGGCATAAAATATCTGCTGGGGGCAGGGAGCTTGGGCTCTGAGTTTCTGTCTCCCTTAAGATTTTTATTTCTCTTTTAGGGGAAATATTTTATCTTGCCTTTTTTAATATTTCTCAAAATATTTCATTCTTCTAAGAGGGGTGAGCTTCCCACAGATGGGAAAGGGATGGAGGGGATCTAAGATTTTCAAGGGCTGGTAGAAACATGGCTGGCCTATGGTCTACTGCTAGGAACGAAGGACGAGACTTTCCTCTCGTTGGTTGTGAGAACTGGGCATGCAGGAGAAGCAACTGGTTCAGCATGATGGCGATGGGAGACTGCAGACATGCAAGTGGCAGAAAGAGGGGAGACACAGAGAAAAAGAGAGAGTCAAGCATAAAAGAGAGAGAGTTTTGAGAGGAATTAGTCATCTTGAAGATGCACGGACGTAATGGCCAAAACCACCCTCTGAAGGACGAACCGAACGCTTGTGAGCAAGGGGAGCCTAAGAAAGTGATGCTTGGATGGAGTTGACGAGACCATCAGAAGGAGAGGCGAGAGGTTTAAAGAACAAAAGGCCACGGATGCAGTTGCCTGCGGGGAATGCCGGAAGCAAGGATTGCTTGCAAGATAGGAAGGCGTGGAGATCTGTACCTCAGTTCGGGCTATGTGTCCTTTTCCTTTTCTTTCTACCTCAGGCCTCTAATTCCTTGGTTTTCCTTATTGCCGGATTTCTATACCACCCTAACATGGTACAATGCAAGGCTGTTTCAAAATACCAGCACAATACCGTATTTTTCAGACTGTAAAACACACCAGTGTATAAGACACACCAATATTTCAAAGAGATAAGTAAGAAAAAAAGTTTTTGCCCTCCCCGGCCCCCAGGAGCACTCTGCAGGCCACCCAAACCCTCTGCGCATCCTCCTTTTGCGAAAAAGGGCCCATTTTTTTTTTGCAAAAATGGGATTAGCGGGGCAGAGCTCCGGGAGGCCAAAAATGGCTGTATTCGGTATATAAGACGCACCAACATTTCCACCCTCTTTTTGGTGGGGGGGAAGTGCGTCTTATACTCCGAAAAATATGGTAATAGTACAAAATCACAGCATAAAATCAAGTAACATCAAGTGAGGTGGGGGCTTCCCTTCCCTGGGGTGGCAGCAGCAAGGAGCTCTGTAGCATGAGGGCTGCTACTGAGAAACTGACCCTGGAACAGGCCAATCCTGTCCAGTAGAGACCCTTGCAAGGACACATTGGCCAAGCCTTGTAAGGCCTTCTAGGTGAAAACCAGCACCTCCAATTGGACCTGCAATCTTATGGACAACAAACATCACCCCCAACACCAAGTCCTCCTTCCAGATGTTTGCATCAGGCTGCTGCATTCTGTAGCAACCACAGTTTCCAAATTGTCTCTCAGGTTGTCCCCCTGAGAAGTTGGGCTCCCACAGTGGCCATGAATCCAGGAGGCTCCAGGCTGCATCAAGGGGTCTCCATCACCCACCCCAAACCCTATTGGCAGCGAGGTTGCACCAGGAAGACCCCCTGCAAACAGCAGAGCTTTCACCTGAGTCTCTTTTGACCGTGCAGGCTGCAAAGAGTGGCCAGGGCTTCAGAGTGTCTTCAGCTCCTGCTGATCTCGCTGACACCTTGTCCTAGGCTGATGGATGGCTTCTCCCTCGGCCCTTCTGTGCAAACAGACTTTGAAACTCCTCTCTCCAGAAAGTCAAGGTGGAAGTGCATTTAATATGGGACTTCCTAAACTGCAATCGCTTCACAACTTCTCTGACAAAACAGGTGGGGGCAGGACAGGGGAAAAAGGCTGTGAAGACAGGAAAACAAGCCATAGGCAACAGAGGGTGGACCTGCACACAACGGCATGGCTCGCAGCCTGAGAATTAAACATTCAAAGGGGTCTCTGCTCTTCTTACTGGAAATCCAGAATTTCCTGCTCCAAATGCTTTTGTTCTCAGCTGGCAGGGTGAATTTGCTAGAAGGGTGGATTTAAAACTCATTTAAAATGTTTACATTTACTAGAATGAGAGCACTTTTCCCACCAAAGCAGCAGCATTGGCTCCTTTAAGGAGCATTCTGGGTCCGTTTCTCCTCCTGCTGGCTCTGCTTTGTTTCGTGGATCAATGGGGGGAAAAGAGAATATCTTGCAGGCTCAAAGTGTACCTTACACCCACTCAGAAAGTTGAGCTGTCAAATTCTTGCGTCTATGAGAATGCTTTTCTGGGATAATGCTGTAGGATGACTGCAATTCCCAGCCTTTTCTCTTCTGGCAGAGTGGTTTGATTATCTTGATAAAAAAAAAACCCTCTTGATTTCCAGAGGGAAATCACCTACCTGATTAGGAAAGTTTTAACTGGAATTTTTAAAACTTCAGGCAAAGAAGGAGGATGGTTAGATCTGAGCTGCAAAACTCTGGATGGACAGGTGGGATGGCAGCAGAGACTTTCCCAGGTGTCTTTGCTTCTCTGAGCACCGATCACCCCCCCCACCTGATGTTGCACCATTTTGGAATCCCGATCAAAGAGTGCCAGTCAACTCTTCCTACCCATCAGGGGTGAAATTAAAAAATTTCCCCTACTGGTTCTGTGGGTGTGGCTTCTTGGGGGAAGGTCATGTGACTGGATGGGCGTGGCCAACTCAACATCACTCATCACTCATCACTCCCCTCCCAGCCACTCTTTGTTGCGAATGGCAGGAAAATGGGGAGGGGAATATTCCTGCCTACCATCCTTCCCTCAGTCTGGTGAGCTTCAGGAATGGAGGACAGACAGGAAAATCCCCTTCCTCATTTTCCTGCCTTTCACAAAAAACGGCTCCATTCCAGCTGCTCTCCCTCCCCCCCCTCCTGGGGACTACCTTAAAGGGACAGGCTGCAGCAGCTCCCTTGTGAATGGAGGGAGAAAAGTTAGCATTCTCTCTGCTGCATTTAACATTGAATTCTGTGGAATATTGAGCGGCTGGAAGAGGTGAGCGGTGACCGGCCGGGCGTAGGTGGGGCCAAGGAGGGGTAATTACTACCGGTTCAGTGAACTGATGCCCATAATCCCTAGTGGTTCACCCGAACCGGTCCGAACCAGTAGGATTTCACCTCTGCTACATACCCCTCATTCACCTTGGCTGCCTTCAAGACTGTCTACAGGGAGGCCCCCCAAAATAGTCCAGATGGGTCACCTGTTCAAAGAGACGAGGCTGGACACCTTGTCTCTTTGAACACCTTGACCAGGTATCAAGGTGTTCTTGATCAAAAGTCTATTAAAACCTGTTAAAATCTGGGACAAAATAGCTGGGAGCAAGGATAGAATCACTGGCTTGTAAAACATCAGCCCTGAACGATCTCAGGAAGCCCTCACTTGGTTTTTGCAGAATTTGGGTTTTTTCAAAGGACCTCTCTCTCTCTCCCCATTGGCCCCCCTCTCCAGTCCCAGATTGGTTAGCAAAGAGGAGCAAAAGAGGAGCCCCTTCACCTTTTGCAGTGTGTTGTTGCCATTAAGAAGAGCTGCACTAGTTGCGCCTGTAGTGTTTTCTTCCAGTGTTACCAAGAAAATCCATAAATCTCTGGGAACCTCACGGACTTCCCTTCATGCACCCCCTAAAAATCCAGTCCTCTTGTCTCTGAAGACAGAGGCTCGGTTTACACTACAGCAAAGCCTCAGCAACAACGCTGCCTTCTGTGAAGTCCAGATGTTTGTCCAGATGCGTGTATGTTGCCGACCGTTGGAAAAGCCAGGAGAGATTCATTGCCCACATGGATGGTTCATTCACGCATCATCCCGTCGTAACAGAGGAGATTTGCTGGTGAAATGATTCCCTCATTATCATGCGCCAGACCAGATGCCGCCTCCTTTAGACAAATTGAACTGGCAAGCCTGTTGTGGAAGCACTGATGACTACCACCAATTATCATTTATATTAATTTCCACTCAATTTATTTTTAATCTACAAAGTTTATCAAGATCTATATTGGTAAGGAAGCTGCACTGGTGGCCGTTTAACAGGTGAAGAGACAGAAGGGGAGCCATTTGCAAGGCCACCAGAGAAGGGGGAGGAAGGAAGCTGGCACTCCATTTTGGAGGAAAGCCAAAGTTTCTCAGCCTACTTCCCCCCCTCCCACAAGGGGTCTCAGACAGATCTCAGGTGCTCCTGACTGGTGGAGCTTTTCTGCCATGGCCCTCACTCTTAAACAATAAAAACTACCCAAACTTATATTTGGAAAGTATTTTGTGCTGCTGCACTATAGAAATATATTTTTCAACAATGTGTTATTTGGAAGCTAAGGAGAGAAGAGAGAAAGGTGGGGGGGGGGAGAGGGAGGGAGGGAGAGAGGAGAGAGAGACAGACAAGAGAGAAGAGAGACAGGAAGAGGGAGAGGGAGAGAGGAGAGGGAGACAGAGAGAAAAGGGGAGAGAGACACTTATAGAACAATGAATTTGGTTTGGTTTATGTTGTGAAGCATCCAGGGGTGGGTTCTACTTACCTTTACTACCGGTTCACAACGGGGCTGCGCACCAGCTCTTCTGTGCATGTGCAGAAGCATTTTGATGATGTTGGGGTTGGTGGGTGGAGCCTCCTGCTGGTTTTACTACCGGTTCTACAGAACCGGTGCGAACCAGGGGCAATCCACCACTGGTAGCATCCCTATTGCTGAGATGCTGGTCCTGCACCTGGGCTGGCAACATAATCTCAGTCTGGAGGGAAGAGAAAACTCCACCTGTGCTCAGCCATCGAGGGCTGGTGGGGAGGAGGCCACGGCCCTCCATCTATGGGCAGAGCCAAGAAGGCAGGATAGGGGAGACCTCAGATGTGGCATAGGCGCTAAAGTGACTTAGGTGCCTGGCCTTCATCCGGGAAGCTTCTTTTCTGTTCCTGAGTCCTAGAGGGAGATTAACGGCTGAGCTCAGGGCCCAACTCTGACAGCAGGATTGGGGCAGCAACTCAGCCTCTGGGGCTGAGGGGGAGGTTGTGTGCTGACTGGTGGCCACAGCCCCCTTTGGGAGGCCTTTGGTGCACCCTCCCACCCCCCCTTAGCAAGGGGGAAAAAAAGCAAAGCAAAAAAGCTGTTGCTGAAATGCCAGACTTCAGAGGCCCTGGCTGTGATTTATGGGCTGGAGAGTCCAGCCCTGCTTGAGAAACACTTCCAGGGCTGATCTGGCCGTCGTGAACCTCGGAAGAGCATCAGCGGCCCTTTGAGCAACTATTCTGGCTTCCCTTTAGTGGGTGGCTGGCAGAGGCTTCTGGGGACCCACCTGCAAGAGACAGGCCCTGTGGCCCCTGGTTCCTCAGGCTCCACAGGATGAAGCAACCAAGTTACGTGTGATGCGCATCAAAACCAGGTGGTCATGATGCCTTTTTGGCCACATCCATCATATCCTTGGGTTCCACAGTGGGGCTCTGACTGGGCCTTATTCCAGACTCCTGGCTGCATTCACATAATACCTGGACTCTGGGTCCTGAGTTCCGATCCTCTCCATGCAGGATGAAATGCAAACCCAGCCAGAATGCAGTTTAGGGTGCTTCTTGTGCCACACAGACCGGGCACCCCAAAGGGACCGATGGGAAGGGGCCCTGAATGGAAAGCATTACGGGCACCACTCCTGCAGGGGCCATCGGAACCCCGACGTTTCCTCCCGGCCTTCTGCCGATTTCTCCGGGGTCTCTCGCCAAGGCGCCTTTTCGCAGCCTTTCGTCTCCGTTGGCCCAGCCTTCCTCTCGGGATGCTGAAGGGGGGGGCGGTCGCGGGGGGCGCGCGCCTTCAGTGGCCCTGGGGGCTCGGGGCCGCGCGAGGGCGCCGGAAGACGCGGGCGGGGGGGGGGAGCCGCGGGGCGGGCGGGGGGCGGGACGGGGCGGGGGGGGCGGGCGCCAGAGGCTCGGCGCTGCCTCTGCCCAGTGGCGGCCAGAGGTGTCGCCGCCGCAGCTTCAGCACCAGCGGGCGGAGCGGCGGTCGCGCCAGGCAGCTCGGCGGCATCCGTGCAGCGGCGGCGGCGGCGGCGGCGGCAGGAGCGGCAGCATGGCCGAACCGGAGGCGGCGGCGACGGCCACGGCCACGGAGCCCCCGGCTGCCCCCGGGCCGGAGGGCGAGGAGAGCTTCGTCCGCTTCGCCCGCAAAGGCGCCCTTCGCCAGAAGAACGTGCACGAGGTCAAGAACCACAAGTTCACCGCCCGCTTCTTCAAGCAGCCCACCTTCTGCAGCCACTGCACCGACTTCATCTGGTGAGGAGCCCGCCGGGGCCGGGATGGGGGGGGGACAGCCGCTCGGACGGCTTCGGCGCCGGCGTCGCCCTTTGGCTCATGGCCCCCCCAGTCCTGCTCGGCCCTCGGCCCCCGCCCGCCGCCTCCCCTCCGCCCTCGTGGCCAAGCGGGCAACTTTCGCTCCCCGCTTCTCAGGCCGGCTGATCGGTCCTCCCCCCGTCGCCCCCTCCCCCTCCCCCCTCCCCGAGATCTGAGCCGCCTTCCCACTTGGCTGCCTTAGCCCCGCCGGCCTTTCCCCAACCTGGGCAGGATGGGCTACATGTTCCATTGTCCGCGGCCAACTCGGGCCTGATGGCCGGGCTGAAAGAAGGGCTGGCTGATCGGGATGGGAAGCTGCTCCAGGGCGGCCCTGTCCCATTGACAGTTCCGTGCCCCTGCAACTTTTCCCCAGGTACGGGGAGGGGGCTTGTCCTCGGAATCGCAATGCAAGGCAAATAAGTCTGAAGGGCTGCATTCCCATAAGCTACAGGGAGGGGCCAAACGGAGGTATGGTGGCCAAGCGTGATGCCCACCTTCACCCAACGGTTGGATTCCCACAACCGGAGACCTAGCTCCATTTGAAACTTCCCTGCAGCCTCTTGGGCCAAGCTGGCTGCTTCCAGGAGGGGGAAACGGTCCTCTGTGCTGGGCCTGAACATCAGCCCCCCAAGAGGACAGGGATCTTAGCATGATGGAGAAAACTCATGGCGGGTGGGAGGAGGGGGAAGGAAGCCAGGTTTTTGTGTCACCAGAGGCAAGAGGGAGACATGTAAGAATATCTGTTCTTTAAGCCTGTGCCAAATCTTCTTAGCTTACCATCACCTGCAATTTTGGGGAAGAAAGATAAGGTGAACATGACTCCTTTAGCTGGGGTCTCCCCAGCATGTGCTAAATACGCATACTTGTCACAGGAACTCTTGACCAGTGCAGGACCAGTGATTCTCACAGCCAAGGGTTGATTTAAAAGATACTCTATGCTGGACCATGCTGAAGTCCACTAAGTTCCCTCTTCTATACAAGGATCGTGGGAGGGGTCTACAATCTTGACTTCTCAGCCCCCCCCCCCGGAGTTCTCTATTTCTGTCCCTTTTCAGCTCCTGCTCGGGAGGAACCAAAGGATGCCTCCCTGTTCCTCTTCTCTTTGGTGGCTGCCCAACTTGGGTCCATTTCCGGCCTTCCCAAATACTGCTGTGTGTCTCAGCCAGTTGGGTCGGCAGCTGTGCCGGATGGAACTTAGACAGTTGGAGTCCAACACAGCTGTGGGGCTCCAAGTTGGGGAAGGCTGCCATTGTCCAGCACAACAGCTGCGTTTGGTCCCTTTTGCGGAGGGACTCAAGGCCACCTTTGTGACCTCTTCCTCCTGGTTCAATGAAATGTGGGTTTTGGATTTTTTTTGTTTTGTTTTACTTGTGCTGAGCCTTGTTAAAAGCTCACCTGAAAACCACATGAAAGAGGAGCGTGTTGGCACGTGAACGAATTCTAACACGGTGTTCTCTCTTTTTCCTTCACAGGGGATTTGGAAAGCAAGGCTTCCAGTGTCAGGGTGAGTTACAGGCTCGAGATACGTATTTTTGTCTTGTGTGCAAATCCCATGGAGGGCTCGGAACCTGTCCTCTGGATGTGGCCCAGCCATAAAGGCTGCCTCGTTTTGAAAGCAAAGGGTGGCTTTCAGGAGCGAGGCCTGCATCCTGCCACATGCTGAGGTCTGGTTGTGGCTGGCTGAGTGGGTCTCCACCACCTGGGGCTTCTCCTGGCCAACTGGGCTGCTTGTCCAATGGGATCCTGTCACAAGAAGAAGAGGCTCTCCGGGTGGGGGCATTTTGTAAGCCTGAATGCTGCCCACGAGAGACTCCAAGCAAGTTCCCCTCTCTGCAGCCCACATCGCCTGCAAGCAGCTCTCATGCTTCATCTTCCTGGCGGTTGAAGGGCTTAGCATCTCTTTATTTGGCCTCTGGCAGGCCGAGTGCAGAGGGCCTCCCTCTTCCGGCCGAGGTGCTCCTTCTTCCACTCGGGAAGGGAGCACTTTCACCCCGATGGGTGCTGGAGAGCTGGGAGGAAGCTCAGAAAGGCAGCCCCTTCCCCTCTCTCCCTCCCCGGCTGCCTAGCCTCTGAGCAGCAGTGGACGGCCCCCCTGTCAGCATCCAGGATGTGGGGGTGGCTGGTGAGGCTGAAGGGGAAGCGGAAGAAGCCGCCTTAACGTGAGGCTCATTGAGGTCCTCCCCCCTCCCCACTGCTTCCTCTGTCTTTCTGTCAGTCATTTGGGGGCAGAAGGTGGGGGAGGAAGAGGCAGTCTGCCCCAAGGAGTTGCTCCTCATCCTGGCGGGCTTCTTCAAGGAGAAATGGATGGCTTGCTCTAGTTTGAGAGAGAGGGGGTCCAGGCAGAGTGGAGAGAGAGAGGGGGGATCTTTTGCACTTGTAGGCAAGGCTTTGGGGCTAGTGAATTGGTTGTGTCACCCACTCCCCTTCCCTGTGGATGCTCAGCACTCTATGCAGAAAAGGATGCAACCTGAGGGGCCCATCTGGGATCCTGCCATAATTTAAATCATGTTCGTGTTTGAAATATGAAATTACAAAACTCTTCTTGTTTTAATAACATGCTGGACTGATTTGCAACCTTGTTTACTTCTTTTGAGGCTGGGGTTCTTTTCTTTTCTTTTCTTTTTTGGCCACTGCTCTGATTTGTTTGTGTATAATTTGAATTATACTCTGTTAGCCGGTTCTGAAAGCTGTTTGGCTGGGAGGTAAAATACGCCATTGAAGGGGAAAATGGTGGGGTTTCCTGTGGTTTCTCTTGTGCAAAGAAGGTGAAAGGGGTGGAATTTCACGCAAGGGGAATTCTTGGTGCCAGGAATGTCATGGTGGATTCAGACATCGTCTTCTCGGGCATGTGAACCTTCTTTCCTTTACCGTATTTACCCAGGGGGAACCCCCCCCCCATGATGGATTGAATGCAACAGGTCAAAGAAAGGTCAACAGAGTTAGGATGATAGCATCTGAGTTTGTGCTGTACCCATTTGGCTGAGTTCCTTTGAAGGAAACATAGAAAGACAGAACCCTGGGGCTGGAAGGGACCTTGGAGGTCTTCTAGTCCAACCCCCTGCTCAAGCAGAAGACCCTACGCCAATGCTTCTCAGTCTTGGGAAGTTTAAGAGGTGTGGACTTCAACTGCCGGAATTCCCCAGCCAGCATAGCTTCAATTCTGGGAATTGAAGTCCACACATCTTCAAGTGGCCAAGATTGAGAAAGACTGCCCCACACCATTCCGGACAAACGGCTGTCCAGTCTCTTCTGGAAATCTCCAATGATGGAGCACCCACAACTCTCGGAGGCAAGCTGATTCACTGAGATCATCATAAATGCAGGATTTAGTTTACAGAAAATTTTCATTTCTTGATAGATTCCTCCTTTACCAGGATCAGTTTACTTGCAGGATGAAGGAAGCCAGGATGCTGTTGCAATTGGATAGTAAACATCGGGTTGCTTTCCCGTCAGGAGCTCTTCCTCGGGTGCTTTTCTGCGGAGGAGTCCAGATTGTATTACTCAAGCTATGTTAATACAGCCAAAGTGTTCACGAGATGTGTGTACAAAACTGAGTTTGTTTATGGTGCTCCACAGCTGGATTTCATGCAGTCCTCAAGGACCTGAAAGGGTCATTGTGTTGCAATAGCTTAATTCCGAGGATGCTTGAGAAGAAAAGGGACATCTTGAGAACAGAATGGGATCTGACATATATTCTCACATTAGAGATGCCCCCCCCTTGGTTTGCACGGCCTCGTTCCTACGTTTTTTAGGGCTTCCTTGTTCTGGATGGCTTTGATTATCCAGCCCCACCAGCAAGAGTGGAAGACACGGGTGGTGGGTGGCTTCGGAGCAGAGAGAGAGGAACGGGCATCATTGTCTACTGGCAGGTAGATCCAATTGTAGGTGCCACTCCCCATCCTGTATAGGATCCCACCGGAGGGGGAGCAGGATTAGAAGGCCAGGGCGATGCTAAGAGGTCCCACATCTGCTTCGCACCTGAATTTTCCTCCTGTCTGTCCTGTTTTCCCCAGCTAAACCACCTTCTCTCAAGTCCTGCCTTGAGGCTGGTTGAGCAGCTGTTTCAGAAGGCAGATGTGAGGTGGGGGTGCAGCACATGCAGCAACCTATCAGTGGAGATTTTGTGTGCTGCTCTTCCCCCCCCCCCCAATAGCCATTCATCTCAGGGTACAAGTCAAGACCATCATCTCAAATGCCGCATTTTCTGCCTGGGTTGAAATAAGGTTCTATTCACTTCTGGCTGGTAGCTCTCAGTCGTGTGTGTGTGTGTGTGTGTGTGCATGCTTGTGCGCACACACAAGCTCACGTGGGATCTTGCCTTTGCTTGTAGCTGTTGACGGTCTCCAGCAGGCCAGGGGGAGTCCCTCGTTTGAGAAGGCTCCTCCCCAGCACATGGAGGCCTCGAATTTGTTGGCCAAGCAGAAGAGTGCCCAGAGCGTCTCCCATTCAAGCCCTCTTGGGTCAGAAGGTCCACCCTGAGACATTTCAGAGAAGGTGGGGGGCGGGAATCATGGCCTGTCTTGATAGGAGGGGGTTTCTGATGAACAGCAGTTGGTGAACTGATCAAAAGTGCCTTCGCTTCAGAAAGAGCTGCAGGCTCTGAGGAGTTGGTGGTATTGATTAGGAGAGTCAGAAAATTAATTACAGGTGAAGCTCTCAGATACACCTTTAGGATTTGCAGTGCAAAAGAGGTAATTCTTTTTTTTTTTAACTTGATTTATATGCCGCCCTTCTCCGGAGACTCAGGGCGGCTTACAATGCGTTAAGCAATAGCCTTCATCCTTTTTGTATACTTTATACAAAGTCAGCTTATTGCCCCCACAAACTGGGTCCTCAATTCTTGCAGTGTTCTCTTGGGATTCGATGGCCCCTGGAACTAGAAATTTTAATAATGGAGATCTGGTTTCCAGCACTTGGGAAGGGAAGGCTAAAGCTATAAAATAAAGCCACCCTGTCCTGTTTCTGCATCTCCGAGTCTTCCAGTTGCCGCCTCAGAACATGGAGGTTTGGTCAGGCCATGCAGTTCCAGGCCCATGACAGATCTGGAGGCTCCCTTGAGACCTGAAATCCAGCTTAGAAGTCTGGCTTCCCCACCTCTGCACTTGTAGCCAAGGCTACCTGGCAGATGCTTAGAAGAGATGGGAAGCAGTCCTGGGCCAGACCTCTTTGGCCTGTCATGACTGGGGCTGTTGTGTTTCTAGTTGTCTTTCTTTCTTAGCGTTCTTTTGGTGCGGCATTCACGGTTGGCCATAAAGTAGAATTGATAGGCATTCAATTAGACATTGATCTGGAACTTAAAACATGCTGCTGCCGGCTTGTTTGCTGAGGCTTTTTTTCCTTCTCAGGAGCAGAGAAAAACCTACAGATGGTTAGAACAGTGAAAGTCCAGAATGAGCAGCAAACTCTTCACATGTCTAGGCACTTCAGAAGGCTTCTTTGCTGGATGTCTACAGGGCCTTCCTCGGTTCCCTCTTTTTTTAGCTGCTCTGCGGTGCTTGGTTCTCTAAACTCCTGCTTCCCCTCCCCCCCCGCAAGACCCCTTGCCCACTTCTTGCCCATTAAACCAGCAAAGGCAGAAAGATGGGTGGTGGTGGCTGCTTTGTTGCCTCTTCAGAATTTTGTATGCTATTCCATGACATCGTTGCCTCTTGATCCAGAACCTCTGAACTTTTTCTTCCTTTAAGACCCTTTTCCTCTGTTTGGATGGAAGTGAGCAAATCATACATGTCTCTCCAGCCTTTCAGGAGAAGTCAAGGTGCTTCAATCCACATTTTAGCGCTATTAAGGCTGACGGTGGGTGTGTACCAATATACGCTTGATTTGAGGGTTAGTGCATTTGGAGGCAGCATTAAAGGCTCCTATGCCAGGGTTTAGCAACATGGTCCCTCTTTAGTGACTTTCTGGAGAAACATGGACTCTATTCACATATGCTGAACCTGAGTACTGTTGTTTTCATTTTTAGGGTTCATACCATACATCGAACTATGAACTAACCAAACAAGCTGGAATAACACAACATGCTAAGCCATAACAAGACTAATTGAACTTAACATTAGCCAAGCTTGGTATGTTGTGTGAAGGCATCTGCTAGGTCTTCACCTGATCTAGCTCAAGTGAATCTAGCCAGAATTGGGGGTTAACAAAGGAGATGCAGACCTTCTGGGCACCACATTGTTACTCCTGCCTGCTGATTGTAGAAGGATTAGCCTGTTGCACAGGAAGGACATGTGTGTTTTTGGAAGAGGGGGCATGTATTCACACACCTTCCATCTTCCAGCCAAACACATTGGTTGGCTTTATTCATGACATCCAATCATAGTTCGTTGATGCCACCATTCACATTTAATAAGAAACCCTTAATCATAGTTTAGAAGCTCCAATGGTTGGCTTCACACAACATACTAACCCAAAAGAAAATACTTCTCCAATTGGTTTGCTATGATTCATAAAACTAGTCCTTGTGAAGATCAAGGCATCCTGTGCTTGTCTCAATATGAGAAAGCTGTGGGTTGCAAAGATTCTGGCCAAGAAGAGAGCTCTGGTTTCTTGTGCTGCAGGAACATCTCTGGCATTGTCTTTGGCAGCCTGAGATCAGCCTCTCTTTTGAAACCATGATTGGTCAGTTATTCTGTGTTGTTCACTTTGTCAATTAGTCAATGGGGATAGGTCAGAAGAGAGCTTTGGGTGTTCCAAGAAAGAACTGCAATTGAACAATGCCTTCTTCCTTCTCTAGTGCAGATCCATTCTGATCTTTCCCTCCAAGACCAAGAGATCTAGGCATTCTCAGTCATTTTTCTTCAGCCTCGGTGGCTCAGTGGTTAGGGTGCAGTATTGCAGGCTACTTCTGCTGCCTGCCAGCTGCCTACAATTTGGCAGTTCACATCCCACCAGGCTGAAGGTTGACTCAGCCTTCCATCCTTCTGAGGTGGGTAAAATGAGGACTCAGATTATTGGGGGCAAGAGGCTGACTCTGTTATCTGTTTAGAGAGGGCTGTGAAGCACTGTGAAGCAGTATACAAGTCTAAGTGCTATTGCTATTGCTGATGGAGGAAGATGATCAGTTTTTGTTTAAGAGGTGAGGAGGAAGTGAATGGGACTGTGTGAAGCCATTAGGCTATTTTTTCTTTCTTGGAACCGCAAGGGGAACTAAGACTCTCTGGTAGAGAACACACAGCATCACTTCTGGGAGGTCACACAAGACTTAGACTAACCTTATTGTCTCTTTGAATGTGCATACATGAAAATGAAATTTCATTACATACAGCTCTCAAAGGGTCCCCACCTCTAATATACACTACGTAAACAGGACAAGATAAATAAATAAATACAAAGTTATGTACGTACCCACATATATTATATGACATGGAGAAATAACACAGTCTAGTCCAGATGTATACATGTTCATGGTGAGAGAAACAAATCTTGGGAGTTTACTAGATGGATGGCCTAGGGAACAAAGCTGTTCCAGAATCTGGAGGTCCTGCTAGAAATACTTTGAAACCTCCTCCTAGAGGGGAGCAACAGGAAAAGACCCTAAAGTGGGTGTGTGGGGTCTCTAACAATGCTTTGAGCTCTAAGCACATAGCACAACCAACCTGGTATAACCCTCTATGAGTATGTAGCACAGTGGTGTCATAACCATCGTCTATAGGCAAAGTTATTATTCACGTCCAGAGAGTTTCTGTCCTTGTGGAGATAACTGAGCAACTGAGGAGTCAACTGATAGTCCCAGCAAGACTGAGGTTGACCTTGGGTGGAATGATGGTAGGTCACCACGAAGAAGTCACTCCATCACTCCAGTGTGGAGGTCAGCCAGAGGCCACAGATTATCCAGCTGTCTGGAAAGGCAGCGCGTGGGTTCTTGAACTGGATCCAGATAGGGAAATGTTGTGGAGAATAGGAAAGCTGTTCAAGGCTCCAAGTCTGTCTAGCCCCTTTTGCAAGAACCAAACTTGTCCTGATCATTGCAAGTTATGAGAACCCCATGGGCCCCCTAAGAGGAGGAGACACATGATCTGAGGATCTTACCACTGCAACTCATTCTTCCTCTGGGCTGTAGCTGAATTTTCCTACAAAGCACCAGGCGTAGACTAAGAAGAGACCCCTAGAATAGAGGTTGAGCAGCCACTTAGACCTCAGGGATGTGCCGTTCCTTTTCTAACACCTTGATTCATTGTCTTGAAAAGCGCCAGATCTTGATGGCAGGCTAAAAGAAACCCTCAATGAACCTAGTTCACTAGCTAGTTAGTTCTCTGTGAATGCTCATTTTGTTGGTCTTGGCAGTTTGACAGCCCCATCTTTGCTAATATGTAGCATCTTCAATTTTTGACACAGTTGGTTTCCAAGAGAAGGGGGGAAATCCACACAAACAGATCTCCTTGGCAAGATCCTCTCCCGCCCACCACGAATGAGGCAGGATTTTTCATGCAGCACAGCTCCACGCCGCAGGAAGAGGACGTCTGCTCTGCTGTGTCTGGGCACTGAAGGGGCATCGCAGTTAGGTCCAGGGTGCTCAGCCGAGGGCCAGCAGTGCCAGGCTTCCTACACCCCTAAAACTCAGGATCGAAGCAATTGCAGCACTCATACAACATGTTCTATCCAAAGGGTTAAGGTGCTGTCTTACTTCACCCAGCTTGCTAAGACTTTGGCTGTGATCCCCTAGCCAGAAACTCTCTGGCTGCACTTAATTGTGGGAACCCAGACAGTAAATTCAGGCTTTGGTTGTATCTGGGGTTGGTGCTGTCATATCATCATCATCATCATCATCATCATTACCATCATGTGTATACTCCCTGACTCCCAACAATTCTGGGCAATTTAGAAATTGCTAAAAGTATTTAAAAAACAAACAAACAATAAAATGGCAGAAATGACTGACCCAGATCAGAGCAAAGAAGGAAAGGCGCTTCCAAAGGCTGAGGTGAAGAGCCAGTTCTTCAAGGCCCTCCAAGGCTCCAGTAGGGTGGGGGCCATTTGGATCTCAGGAGAGGGGAAACTCATTCTGGAGGGGAGACCTGGCTAAGTATTCACTAAAACACCTGAGCCAGTAATTAGCCTCGTACCTGCTTAGCTCAATTGCTCTTAGAAACTAACCCACTTTGCAAGCCCTAATTAATTGACACAAAAAGCCACCGGTGCCCTTATTTTATCTCTCAGTGTGTGAGAGTCCTAAGTCTCCATGGGCCCCAACCTCTGAGTTATTTGGCTCGATTCATTGTTTTGCAATTACAAAGCATTTCTCCTTTGCTTGCCATGTTGGTTCCCTCAATAAGCTCTTAACAGAATAATAGAGTTGGAAGGACTTTGGAGGTCTTCTAGCCCAACCCCCTGCTCAAGCAGGAGACCCTATCCAGGGGTGTCAAACTGGCAGCCTGCGGGCTGGATGCATCACACACAGGCCATGCCCACCCGGGCTCCGCAAAGGCAAAAAACATTGCAATACGTCACATGACGTGACTTGACACCTGTGCCCTATCCCATTTCAGACAAATAGTTGTCCGATTGCTTCTTAAAGACCTCCAATGATGGAGACCCACAGTTTCTGAAGGCAAGCTGTTCCACTGGTTAATGGTTCTCACTGTCAGAAAGTTTCTCCTTACTTCCGGGTTGCTTCTCTCCTTGATTAGTTTCCACCCATTGCTTCTTGTCCTGCCTTCAAGTGCTTTGGAGAGTAGCTTCTCTGTGGCAGCCCCTGAGATATTAGAACACTCCACAGTCATATGAGCATCTCAAAGAGCTTTCATCAGAAGTGGATCTCTGGAGGGGCACCATGAGGTCTTGCTTTGTGGCACTTTGGAAAATAGGTTGACCTCCTCATCTTTGTGGTAGCCCCTCAAATATTGGAAGACTGCTATCACGTCCCCCCTGGTCCTTCTTTTCTCTAGATTGGCCAAACCCAATTCCTGCAACCATTTTTCATGTTTTAGTTTTCAGGCGCTTAATTGCCTTAGGTGCTCTTCTCTGCACTCTTGACTTTCTCCAGTGGGGGTTTCCCCTCCCCACTTGAGTTTGGGGTGATTGCAGTTACAGATTACTGAACATCTTTCAAGTGTGGAGCAAAAATAGTGGCGGGAGCTGTCCAATCTTCAAGCCGTCCTTCCCACTGGTGCTGCCCCCAGTGTAGCCTTTGCCTCTTGAGCAGTCACCCCGCCCCCCTTGCTTTGTTGGCTCATGTTGAACTGGATCCCTTTCACATGGATGACTGCCAAACCCCCTTGCTCTCATCCTAGACCTGGGCCTTATGTTTTTCCTATCCAGATGAGGAACTGAAGATTTCTTCCTGCTCAATTCCCTCTCGTGCATTTCAGCCACTGCTCAAGTCTGCCTGGATTTTCTTCCCCCTTTCTTCTAAGCATGAGCTGCTCTCCCCTCCTTTCTCAGAGATTCTGGAGAGCAGTCAGCTCTTCCCTCTGTGGCTGAGGATGTAATCCATCTGCCTTTGGGAGACCCGCATTCGTCTTAAGTGCTCTCTGAGCCTCTCCTTCTCTTCCCTGCTCCTCTTCTCTCCTTTCCTCCGTGCCCTAAGAAAGACCAGCTAGAGACCTCAGGTGGAAAATAGGAGTTACAAAGTTCCTCCTTCTCATTGTCAGCTATTGCTGATTCAACAGGGACATCCCTCTGTGTCTGTGTCCGTGTGTTGAAAAAGGGTTTTGGTCAGAACTGCTTGGCCAAAGCCATGTCCCTTTTTAAAGCGCCTGGCAACGCACATAACAAAGATGTGGGGCTTTTAATGCATGGATGTAATGACCATTTTGACTACCTACCAGCCAAAGCTGCTGTGAAGCCCCACTTTCTCCCCATAGGGCTCCTACACCTTTCTTGGGGCTTTAAAAAAAAAAAACTACTCAAGAACACCTTGTTGTTTTTTTGGGTGTGTCTCCCAAACCTCAACTCATTAACCTGTCACTGATCCCACCGTTTCTGGAGATCACCTTGGCTATCCTTCTTCTTTCCTGGACATTCTCTCTCTCTTTGTGTGTATCTGCCACAGCTTCTTTAGAGATTTCCTGTTTTCCTTTAGCCCTCCCTATCTTATTTCAAGGACTAACCCAAACTTCCCATTCAGGGTAAGAGACTGACTTACCCTTCCTCAGAGTTCATGAGAAGCCACTCTTCTGAAGCCCATAATCCAGGGCTGGCTCTGAGGGCTCCTTGGTGCTCTCTGAACTTGCTTGTTTTCTTTCTTTCATTACCCAAACTAGGTAACATCATCAGGGCTAGTAAGGAGTGCTGTTTGCTCTCAGTTGATATTCTAGTGGATTGCCCTATCAGTGTTGGTGTGGGGAGCTCTTAGATTCTTTGGTTGGATCTCTTAAGAAGAATCTCTTAAGACCACCCCCAACAACACTGACAGGCAAGCCACTAGAACAGGGGCGTCAAACTCACGTCATCACGTCATTGTCACGTGACGTATCGGGACTTTTTCCCCCTTCGCTAAACCAGGGGCGGGGGCAGCATGTGATGCATCCGGCCACGAGTGTGACACCCCTGCACTAGAATATAAACTGACAGCAACCTGCACTCCTTACTAGCACTGATGATGCTGCCTAGTTGGGTCATGAAATGTATGCAAGAAAACAAACAAGCTCAGTGAGCACCAAGGACCCTTCATGTCATTGTCCTCCTCCTCCTCCTCCTCCTCCTCCTCCTCCTCCTCCTCCTCCTCCTCCTCCTCCTCCTCCTCCTCCTCCTCTCTGTAACTCCCCCTCCCTTCTAGCACTGATGATGTTACCAGGTCTGCAAGAAAACAAACAAGCTCAGTGAGCACCAAGGACCCCTCATGTCAACCCTGAACTACGAACATTCTCCTTTATTAGGTCTGACATGACGAATTCAAGGAGAGCATGGCCACGCCCCTCAAGTGCCACCTTCTTCCTTTTGTTTGAGTGAAGGACCTGGTGCTCCCTGTGCCTGGACCACAGGGCCCCTGTTACCTTTAGGAGACTATTGCAACTTGGCTTAGACTTGAATCCGATCAATTCAGGTCATCCAGATGTAGACCATCAAAAGTCTCCAGGCTGCAGCCTCTGAATCCACCTTCCTGGCTTAAAACTCCCTCCAATCACAACGCCAAATTTAGTGGCGTGACGGTTTCCTGCCCTTTTGAATGAAAGAACTTAAAATAAACTTAACACAATTGAGAAAACAGAACATGAACTCCAAACCACCCACACATAACCTTGGAAGGAAACCTGGATCCTGGCTGCTCACCTGCTCCTTGCTGAAGTCCTTTCCTTTCTGCAGAGGAAGGGATTCAGAAGTTGGTGGTTTGTGGTCTGGTTGCCTTATGGGTAGTCCTTGATTTACAGTTGAACCCAAAATTTCCATTGCTAATCAAGGCAGTTATTAAGTGAGTCGCGCCCCATGGTACCATCTCTTTTGCCACGGTTGTTAAGTGAACTCCTGCCGCTGTTAAATGAATCATGCACTTGAGAAGTGAATCCGGCTTCCCTCGGACTCACTTTACTCGTCAGAAACTGGCTGGGAAGGTCACAAATGGAAATCATGTGACCCTGACATGCTGCAACCTTCCTAAATACATGCCGGTTGCCAAGCAACCGAATTCTGACCATGTGACGTGGGGATGCTGCAATGGTTGTAAGTTTGAAACCCAGTCATAAATCACTTTTTTCAGTGCCTTTGTAATTTTGATCAGTTAGTAAAAGGATGATTGTAAGTTGAGGACTACCCGTACTCTATACTCCCTATACAACTGAATACGCATGGCCTTGTGGTCCAATGATCCTTCCTTTTCCCCAGGGAAG
Organism: Pantherophis guttatus; assembly: GCF_059756535.1. Taxonomy (NCBI): domain Eukaryota; kingdom Metazoa; phylum Chordata; class Lepidosauria; order Squamata; family Colubridae; genus Pantherophis; species Pantherophis guttatus. The sequence goes on from NC_142076.1 coordinate 2,170,886, forward strand.
CCCAGGGGCTCCTAGAGAAGGCTTGGTGCCTTCCTGAGGTTGATGGCCACAAGCACGTGGCCAAAGTCCTCTTCCCGTTTGTCAAGTGTTGCAGGTGCCACACAAATGCTAAAACAGTGGGATCTCAGGCATGTGGTTGGGCCACTGTCTTGACCTTCCTGTTGCCTCCTGTGGAAGTCTCTGCTGGCTTGCAAGGCAGATCTGCTCTGTGCCCTGCACCACATAAGAATTTAATTCCGTCTGTGGCCTTTTTCCCTCTTTGAAACGAAGTCCTCTTTCTTCTGCAGTCCACGCGTGGGACGTTCTAGCAAAAGGCTGAGGGAATGCTTGGTCTAAGTCAGGGGTTTCCAGACATGACAACTTTAAGACTTGTGGATTTCAGCTCCCAGAATTCCTCAGCCAGTATAGCTGGGAGATTCCGGTGGCTGAGGAATTCTGGGAGTTGAAGTCCACAAGTCTTTTTTTAAAAAAATATAATTTTTATTGTTTACATATAAATATATATTGAATACAGTGTGATTGTCCTGGCATTTCACTTGCCACAAAAACTAAAATGAAAACACATAACTTATATACAATTTAAACAGTGCTAGTGTTGTACAGTTATTTTTGACCATCATATTCATTCTAATACAACGATGCATATATAGTATCCCTTTCCAAGTCCACCTAACCTAATTTTTTCGTATTCCAACTTCCACCTCTTGCTTCTAACCATTGATAGAATCTGTTTCATGTATCATAATATTCTGTCTCTTCTTTGTCTTTTATTTTTAACGTTAGTCTATCCATTTCTGCACGGACTAGTATCTTCCTTATTATCCCCTCCTCCGAAAGGGTGTTTTCACTCTTCCACTGCTGTGCATTCACCATTCTTGCTGCAGTCAGGATGTGTAGTATTAGGTATATTGTCCCTTTATCACAGCCATCTGATATAATGCCTAATAGAAATAATTCTGGCTGAAGTCCACAAGTCTTAAAGTTGCCAAGTCTGGAGACCCTGGTTTAGATGTATATACTGACCGTCAGTAATAACGCTTGTTTTTCAAATGAGATTGAACAGGATGGAATCTACATTTAGGTTTAGCACACCTGGTTTCTGAACTGCCAGCGGAAACCTTTGCAGCTGGAGGTTAAGTGAGATTCCTTGAAAGAACTTAAAGAAAGGGGGAAAATCAGATTTTATTATTTTTAATCCACACATCACAAGATGTAACATGGTTTTATGGTTTTTATAAACCTGTCCAATGATTTCTTGAACAAAGTGTATTTAAAAAGCCTGATTTATTATTGCACATGAAAATGCTTGCCACAGTAGCCAACGGCTCGTGAAATTTCCGCTTATTAAATCGAATTGTGCACAAGCTACATTTCATCTACACGCACTGTGTTCGTTTCCATATGGCTTTCTCCTCAACGTAGATGGAGAAACGGGCAACAGGCCAGGATTTGTAAGCCAGTCACAAATTCTGGCTTAGGACTGGGAATGGCAGAAGCAGAGAGAGAGAGCAAATGGACCTCAGCAGATGCTGGCTGTCAAACCCTGCAAGGTGGACAAGCTCAGAAAATAAAAGCCAACTTGATTTGTGGAAAGGTCTTTCTTGCCAGTAGGGTAATGCAGTAGGATCTGGAAAGCAGTTATCCTGATCGACTTACATCCCATGCCATGAAGGCAGAGTTCCTTTGAGTCTTCTTCCTGTGGGCTTCCTGTGGTCTCTTTCAATAGTCCTGTTCTTCCTACGCCCTCCGGGGGTCTATTAGATGTTCTACTGTATTAGCTGAAGAAGCAATTTGGAGATATGACTTCTTCAGAAAAGGAAAGTTTATTCTTTTGAGAGAGTAGGTCAGATCCGACTTCTGGCATGCTAGCATTGCTTTCAGTGGGATGCGATGGTTCCTCTGGTTGCATCATTAGATTGCAACCAGCTAATGCTTTAGGAGGCAATTTTTCCTGTAGCTCCTTCATTTGCTGCTGTTTCCATAAACACCCCAATCTTGGCCTTCATTGCAAATAGGTCAGCCCTTTCCTTCCTTCCTTCCTTCCTTCCTTCCTTCCTTCCTTCCTTCCTTCCTTCCTTCCTTCCTCCCTCCCTCCCTCCCTCCCTCCCTCCCTCCCTCCCTCCCTCCTTCCTTCCTTCCTTCCTTCCTTCCTTCCTTCCCTGCATTGATCCCTTGGACCTGCTGCTTTTGAAATACCTGTATCTTCAGCAGAACAGCAGCGTGACCCCTTGAAGGAGTGCAGCTGAATTATACTAACTGCTCCATTGTGGCAGAGGCTGAATCTGTTGGTTTTCATGGTGCTCCAGATGTCTTGCTTTAAACGTTTAAAGCCTTTTTAAAAAAGCTTTTAATGCTTTTAAAGCTTTTAGAGTTTTAATAATTTGCTTGGGGAATGTCTGGTTGGTATTCATACTTCGTTTCTGAGAACATTACCGAGCCCTGAGCAGAATTTTGTCATGAAGATTTGATCAATGGAAACTCAAGATGGAAAGGCATTTTGTCATCTTGGGCACCAGTGTAATGAGGAGTGGTCCAGTGGGGAACTGGGCTCCCTTTGGGCAGCCCCCTTCTCTCTGCCTGGGTAACTGCATGTAAGGCATTGCAACCTAGTCTTAGTGATTTAGCTGTGTGCAAGATTTTACTTTGGCCTAGAAGATGATCTGAGTGCAAGGGGCCTTGAATTCCACCAAGGAGGACTGCGGAATTACCCATAATATTAGAGAGAAAGGGTCTGTTGCATGCCAAAACAATGTGCAGTTTGAAATTGTGAAATTGAAATTCCACTCAATTCCTCCCCTTTAAGGAAATGTTGTTGACTGCTGGAGATGCATTTTGCACAATCTTCACTCTGAATTGACTTTGACTTTCAGTTACGTTAGATAAATATGAATTGAGATCATGTTTATATTTAGACTTAGATTAGGAAATAGAAGGGGAACTCATCAAATTTGCAGAAGACACTAAAGTGGCAGGAATAGCTAAGACCCCAGAAGACAAGCTGAGGATCCAAAAAGATCTTGACTGACTTGAACAATGGGCCCCACCCAACAAAATGAAATTTAATATGGAGAAAAGCAAGGATTTACACCTGGGCAGGAAAAAGCAAAGGTACAAGTAGAGATTAGGTGAAACCTGGCTCAAAAACAATAACTGTGAGAGGGACCTTGGAGTCCTAGTGGACAATCACTTAAACATGAGCCAGCCGTGTGCGGCAGCTGCCAAAAAAGCTAATACAATCCTAGGCTGCCTTAACAGAGGCATAGAATCAAGATCATGTGAAGAATTAGTACCACTTTATAAAGCCTTGGAAAAACCATATTCAGAATACTGCATCCAGTTTTGGTCATCACATTATATAAAAATTGTTGAGAGTCTGGAAAGGGTACAGAGAAGAGCAACAAAGACGATTAAGGGCCTGGAGACTAAAACATATGAAGAATGGTCACAGGAATTGAATGTGGCTAGTCTAGGGAAAAGAAGAACTAGGGGTGACATGATAGCAGTGTTCCAGTATTTGAGGGACTGCCACAAAGAAGGGGTGGGTGGGTGTCAACCTATTCTCCAAAGCACCCGAGGACAGGACAGGAAGTAACAAATGGAAGCTTATCAAAGAGAGATCCGACTTAGAATTAAGGAGAAATTTCCTGACACTGAGAACAATTCATCAGTGGAATGGTTTGACTTCAGAAGCTGTGTATGCTCCCTCACTGGTGGTTTCTAAGAAGAGACCGGACAGCTATTTGTCTGACATGGTATATAGTGTCTCCTCCTTGAGCAGGGGGTTGGACTAGAAGACCTCCAAGGTCCCTTCCAACTCTGTTATTCTGTTACGTTGGTTGAGAAAGGAGATGAGCCAAACCAACGCACAGTTTGGGAAGAACTGAAGTCCCCTCCTTTGATTGCTTTGAGGGCCTTTTAGCAACTTCTTGAAATGTGTCTCCTGCCCAGCCTTCGCTCTGAAAGGACTTTGACTTTCAGTTCCATCAGATAAAGTAGTAACCGCATCTGATTGACTGCAGAGCTTCCTGTAATTTGATGTGACTAATTTGGGCACAAGCTTGTGAACTGCCAGCTCTTCTGCCCTCTCTCACCCAGGCTTCGAGTGGGAGGCATCTCCTTTTGTGCACTGCTGTCTCTCTTCCTTTCTAGACACATTGACTCATTTCAAACAACTTGGCTCTGCTGAGAGATATTCCAATTTTCTTTCTTGGGTCAAAAGCAGTGCTGGCAGAGGAGGAGAGCAAATATTTTAATCCAACTCTGAACAGTTACATAAGTGTTCACCTTAAAACTGGATTATTGCTTTTCCTACCCATGGTTGCTCACACACCTCCTCCCTTCCCCAAATTCACCAGGAGCAGGGGAATTTGAGGCGCCAGCAGCAACAGCAAAGGATTTCTGCTGCCAGGCATTGGCAAAGACGCCTACCAGGCTCAAGGGTTGCTCTGCTGGTCCCCTGCATGGCTGGCTTGGAGCGACTGCCCCATTCTGGGCACACTTTGCCCCCCAGTAAAGGACAAGAGACGAGCTTCACCCTCCCAGCCCTGAAAGACAGCCAAAAAGCTCACTTCTTCAAATGCTTCATTGCAAATGCTGGGAAGTGACGGGGACTCACTCTTTGCTGCAGCTGATGCCCGGTCCTGATGGGCAGCGAGGCAGTCAGCCTGCGATGTGAATATTTCCTTTCCAGCCCCGACTGAGAGATTTTGCAGTCAGCTCTGAAATGTGGGCCCTTCGAACTTTAGCGGCCGGCCGAGGTGTTGAGGCTTAACAGGGCATAATGTGTGACACTCACCAGCCCGTGTTGTTTTTATTCTTAGTTGTTATTCCTCCAAGATCAAAACCTCACAGTGTAAAATGCATCGCTGGGTGTCAAATACTGATAGATTAGAATAGCTGATACATATTTTTGTCAGTGGCATTTGCAAGAGAGAATTGCATTTCGATCCTTCTGCGACAGGAGCTTGAACGCAGCAGAGGGTGTCGTGGGAGGGGGAGGTGCTTCCATCATGCACCCCTGTCCCTGCGCCCTGGCTCAACCTCAGCATCTGCCACCCTGCAGCCCTGAGATCAGGGCTGGGAAACAGGCTGGGTTTGGATCCAGGGAAAACCCAAATGGAAGGGAATAAATCTCACCCTTAGAAACAGCCAGGAAGCCACGGCTGGGTTAGAAAGAAGCTGCTTTTGCCCAAGAGCTTGAGCACAAGAGGGATAAAACGTTTATGTTTTGAGCTTCTCTATACGTACTTCTCTATATATACTGTCAAACAAGATACTGGTTTAAACCTAAAGACGTTAAACTGAATAGCTGTATTAGTAGGGAAGCTGAGTGTACTCTCTCAGAGATTATAGTTTTTTAATGGTTTTCCCCCTATTTTTTAAAATGATGTTTTGTTATGGATTTGATTATTTTGTTGATTTTTTGTGTTTTTAAACTTAGTACACTGCTCATGTGTATGTAGTATGTATACATATATGAGAAGGGGAGCTATATAAATTTACCAAATAAATAAAGAAAACATTAGAAAGAATGAAGAGAGGTAAACTAGAAAGTCTCAGAAAGTCAGTGACAACTGGAGAAAGAGGGAGAGAGAGGGCGGGAGAGGGAAAGAGAGAGGGAGAAAGAGGGAGAAAGAGGGTGGGGGAGAGAGGGAGAAAGAGGGAGAGAGAGGGAGAGAGAGGGAGAGGGGCAGAGAGGGAGAGAGGGAGTGAGTGAGTTATGTTTTACAGGGCTCTTTTATATTTTGCTCATATTTTATTCTGGGACTGAATCTATTTAGCTCTTTCAAGAAAGGTGATATTTTTGACCACAGACATCTGTCCTATCACCACGTCCTCTTGGAAGAGACATTTTAAAAATAGCCCCTTGATGCTCTCTTCTTTTCATTCTCCTCTTTGACATCCTAACTATGCATAGACAGAATCAGGGTTCATCTTCAGGCAATTTCTGTGGCTCTGAAGCAACCTCCCCAAGACCAATTTGCTGCCCTAAAATGGATGTTCTAGAGAACGGTCCCTGTCTTGGGTTTACAACTGAAAAGAATGGAAATGGAGAGAGCATAAGGGTGGTGCTGGGGAAATTCAGCTTCCGTTTTATAGGACAGGGGTCCCCAACCCCTGGGCCTTGGACCAGTATCACGCCCCATCCAGTCTGTGGAAAAATAGCTTTCCGCTGTGCCGGTCCCTGCTGCCCAAAAGGTTGGTGACTGCTGTTGTAGGAAATCAACCAGAAGGATCAACTTCATTCCAGACATATCTGGAGCTATGATCAGAGCAGAGGCTGCCGACTGCTGTTCCCGGAGAAACATCTTCTCCCAACTTCTAGCACTTCCTTTTCCTTAAAAAAGCCTCTAGTCCAGCAGAGCTCTTCACCACTTGATGCCCAAGATTAATCCTCTTTGACCAAAGGAAGAAATGGTATGGCGGATACTCCGTGGTGAGTGGGTGAGGGAGAGGCCACCGTGCCTGTTCTCACACCTCCTGGGGCTGCTTTGTGTTAGGGAGGATGGGTCCTTCCTCAGACAAAGATGGGATGTGGGTCTTGGGCAGGACCCCCTTGGCAGCTCAAGGGGGCTCTGCTGATGGATCTCAGGACTTTGCTTAGCTTTGCTTTGTTTGGCTGCTTAATAAGTTGTCCCAAGCAGGGAGCTTGTTTAGTTTACAATTCAATGAAGTGAAAAAATAGCTCAGCCAGTGACCAATGTGGGTGTGCTCTGTGGAAGGCGGTTGCTGGAGGAGAAGGCCTGGGGATGGGGCTTCCAGTGGGAGGGGACCCACTCCATGGGCTTTTCTCTTGAAATGTCATTCCCACCTGCAATCTGAGCCTATCTTGGGCTTGTGAAACAGCTTCAGCCAATCTCTTCGTCCAACCTTCTAATCATGAGATCCATCAGCAGAGCCCCCTTGAGCTGCCCAGCGGGTTCTGCCTTCGCCTCCAAATGGGAGTCAATTGTGAAGGCGGTTGCACCTAAGACCCAGCAACCGCCTTCCACAGAGCGCACTGAAATTGGTTACTGGCTGAGCTATTTTTTTTCACTTCATACAATCTATTGAATTGTAAACTCCCTGCTTGGGACAATTTATTAAGCAGCCAAACAAAGGAAAGCTAAGCAAAGTTGTGCTTTGTGAATGCAAATGTTTAATCCTGTTCTATGAACGCAAGTCATGAAATCTCCAGCCGCCCCGGCTGATGGCAATGGCAGAGAACTGAAGGTAGAAGAAGCGGGGGACCTTAAACTAACAAGCTCAGGCTGAAGAATTGGGGAGAGGCCACCTCCCTGAGGGAGAAGTCTCCTTAGGTCTGATGAAAAAACCTGAGTAAGGAGTGGGCTGTTGAGGTCCAGTCTTCCTCAGTTAGAGGGGCTTCTCCTTACATTGGCTGGACTGCCAGAAGAAGACCCTGTCTTACTTTGTCTATTTTGCATCAAGAGCTCCACTTGAGGCCAAGCAGATGGGACCCTTTGCAGACCCCCTTGGTGAGGAGAGGGAAATTGGAGGCAGTTTGGAAGTGGCCTTCGGGTGCTGGTCTCCCTTATGTGCATTGCTTTAACACTTGTTGTGGCCAAGGCCCACGTAGTGATTACCAAACACAATTCAGTCCTCAACAAACTTATTTTATTAAAACAGCTGAGAATTAATTCATTCTCAGCTTAATCCAAAACAAAATTCTTAATAACCAGTCCCTCGGCCTTATCACCAATGTTTGATGTCTTTGGCAACCAGCCAAAGGCTTTTCTTGGCAAAAGCCCCACTAAGTTCAAGAGACGCTGACAAGAAGCACGGGAATCAATGTTGCTTTTCTACAAAGAACCCAACGGCTCATTGCTGCTCTTTTAAGCCTTGTGGGAGTTGCCAATCATCTTCTGGCCTTACTCCTGAGTTGTCCTTTTTTCTTCAGCTGTTCTTGCCTTCTGGCAGCTCTTCGCATGTCTGCACTAGGAACAGGCTCCTCCTGTTCCTCTGCCTCTCTGATGTTCGCCTCTGGAGGCTCCGGAGTCTACGCATCGCTCCCAGATGGCCCTGGCCCCATCTCTGCCTCCGATGCAGAGCCCTCCTCCAGGCCTTCCCCTGACTCCAGGACTGGCCCATTGTCCTCCCCAGCCTACTCACTGTCTGATTCCGTTGCCAGGTCCGCAGGCTGCTGGCGGACCATAACAACACTGTGCAGCAAGGAAACCAAGTTCTAGACTTTGAGAAGACACAGGGCCATAATAGAAATAGGATTTTCTATGCAATCCTTCTCCAAGTGCAGCACCATGTCCATTTCAAAAGATCTGAGGTTATAGGAATTGCTCGGGAATTTCTTTGCAATTTTGCATTCCCCAAGCTTTTTGTGACATCTGGCTGGCAAGATGGAACCCCTGCATGTGAAGTTCAGGCAGTTTAACCTGCAATTGTCGCACCAAACCTCAGTTGATAGTGACTTTTCATGGTCCAGGAAGGAGGTGGGGCAGAGTTGTTAACTATGGAGCTGTTACTCTAGGCTCCTCCTGCTTTTGTGCTAAACCAGGGTGTGCAATAATTTATTGGCAATTTTTGGAGGTGCATCCCAAACTCTACTAGTCCATGGAGCTGTTCAGCTTGGTTTCCCATAATAGCCTTTTTTGGGAAGTGGGCTGGGGAGAGCCAAGATGAACTTTGAGAGGGAGGACGGCATCCTTCCTTCTCCAGGTCCCTTAAACTCCAAAGTTGCTTTTCCTTGAGTGTGTAGGAGGAAAGGGAACGGAAGACGTAACTGGCTGAAACGTTTCTGTACAGGTGGATGCTAAATTCAGGATAGGGCTTGAATTTCAGAAGGATGTGCCAAGAAGTCCCTCGCACTATCAAAAGTTGGTAGGTTTTTCTCACTTAAACATACATTGGGAAACTGTTACAAGCAAAGTGACTGCCATATTGACTTTGTTCCCCTGGGATATTGGCCAACGGCCTTCTCTCCTATTGTCAAGAAAACAGCAAGCATTGTTTGTGAACTCCCCAAGATTCAAGCTTGACTTGACCCTGCCAAGAACAAGATTTCTCAGGAATGAACCTTTGGACAAAACTCTTTGAACAAAACTCTTGCATGTTGCTACCAGGATCTCATGAAAGATGGAGTTGGGGGAGGGTCACACTTCACAGTAGTGTGGTTTCTTTTGCTTCAGCAACTTGGGTGGATCCAATCAGTTCTGGTTTATTCATTGTTAAACAAACCAGGGTGGGGATGCTTTTGATTGTGGAGAAGAGCCCTTGGTTCAAGCAGAAGTGGCGGGGGAGGGGGGGGCAAGCAGAGAGCCAGCCACACTGTCTCCCCTCCATGGAAGTTTTCTGCAAAGGAGTTCACTGCTTTCTGAGCCAGATGGCTTCATCTGACGTAGGAGATCCTTGGCATTTGAACGGGACAAGGTGCTTTCAATAATGCAAGAGTGGAAAGAAACTTGGTTCTCTCTTTTCCTCCCTCAGAAAGTGTGTGGCTCAGGCTGAGCTCTCCTGGCTCCTCGATCTCTCCCTCCTTCCTTTCTCTTCCATCGTTTCTCTTTCCAGGCAGCCACAAAGAGACGGAAGTGAATGTCTTCAGTAAATAGGAAGTTCTGCCTTCTTAAAGCCTCAATAAGCACAATGTTCTCCTGGCATTATTTTTTGAAATGAAAAGCAGATTCACGAGGCTGCGCTGGATGGTCGGAAAAAGGAAGAGGAGGTTGGGGGAAGAGAGGCTCATCTGCACCTTTTCCCTTTTGGTTCAAAGAGGGTTTAAATTTGGAGGGCAATTTTGACTGGAAAAAGAAACGCATAACACATCCCCTCGCCCTCAGTCAGGCACCCTGAATTTAATCTTCCCAGGCTGATTTTCAGTAACAGGAAGATTTGTGCTTTCGGTGTCTTTAGAGACTTTATTCCCATATTAGCCATTAGAGAAATGGCTTTTGAAAAAAAAAAGTAAGTCTTGATCCTGGGTTCATTTCCTGCCTGTTGGGAAGTTGAGAAGGAGGTGGAGAGGGGCCTGTCTTATCTTTCAGGAGGAGAAGCTCACTCAGCCTTTCCACCTTCTTTAAAACAAGGATGCCACAGCTTTGCTCCCTGCCCAGTTTTGGGCCAGGAACTGGACTGGTAAAGCTGGATGGAAGGAATGGGGTTTGTGTGTGTTCTGGGACCACACTGGAATTAATTTACGTAAATGGAGTGAATCAATTATGGGTGAAAGAATTATTCCAGATGCATTCCACAGTGCTTTCCCTTTACCTTATTAAGCACAAATTCTGCAGAAACCTTTGGAATGCTGCTTGGACACTCCCAAGGGTTGAGGCTCCTCTGACTGGGCATTTTGGTTGTAAAAAACAAAAACTGGGCTCCTGTTTGAAGCCTCAAATTTTGGTGAGGGAGAGGCCAAAACCTTTCATTTCCATTTGCTCCCATCCCCATCCAGTTTTCATCTTCCATCATGCCCCATCAATTTGTGGCTGTCCAGAAAACAATTCGGAGGCTGGGGCTGGGGGATTTGCAGGAAAGAATTCTTGCACCGGGGAGGGGTTGGGTTAGCTGGACTTCCAGGGCCACCCGCCCCCCTCTGATCCAGTAGTGGGATTCAAACTTTTTTACTACCAGTTCTGTGGGCGTGGCTTGGCATGGCTTGGTGGGTGTGGCAGAGGAAGGTTACTGCAAAATCCCCATTTCCTCCTGATCAGCTGGGACGGGAGGCAGAGAATAGATGGGGGTGGGGCCAGTCAGAGGTGGTATTTACTGCTACCGGTTCTCCAGAACTGGTCAGCACCTGCTGAATACCACCTCTGTTCTGCTCCAGCGGTGAACAATGTTGTGCATTTGAGACCATGTGAACCTGAAGGCTAGGAAGAACTGGGCACTCTCTTAGCTGAGAGAGTTTAGGGAGCCTCTGTGATGGATTGGCCCTTTTCATCTAGGCAGGTTTTGTGGAGAGTTGCTGAGAGGATCTGCCCAGCTTGTGTGACCTTGCAAGAGAAACCTCTTACTTGTCATGCTCATCGGGCTTCCTCAAGTGCTGATTAGCAGATCCTGGGGAGTAACATACATTTGCCCACCATTCTTGGCTTAGCAGCTGTTGCTGTGGGTGCTTCCTGCACTGTCTTTTCTGCAACGAAGAATCGGGCTATTGAGGTTAGGGGGGTATTTTTCTGTGGGCTTCTGATCACATGACTGTGAGGGAGGGGCTTAGAAGAGAACCACCAACATTCCCAACTGCTGTCCCAAAGGTCCGTTTTCTGGAGGCAACTGGACTTTCTGTTTCTTCTTTTGAAGATGTTTCACTTCTCATCCAAGAAGCTTCTTCAGCTCTGACTGAATGGTGGGGAATGGAAGGATTTACACTCCTTGCAGACAGCTGGACATTTGCATCCTTTTAGAGGGTCCTTGAAGTACCTGGAGGTTTACCTGTATCCTCAGGGTCACCTGAGTGGTGCTCCTGGTTCCTGTAGTCTGCAATTTTTCCTCTGGAAATCCATTCCTACTCCCACACCACTCCAAGGGTGTTTATCCCAAATTGCATAGCTAAAAGTCTGTAGAGATTCTCAGTCATCCAGGTCATGGTTGTCCCAAAAATGCTTTTTTCAGGAGGCAACTAGACTTTCTTGTTTTTTTCTTTGAAGATGTTTCACTTCTCATCCAAAAAGCTTCTTCAGCTCTGACAGGATAGTGGGGAATTCCCAATTGCTGCGTAACTGCCCCTCCCATTGGGGAGCACTGGGGACTTTTTCAGGATTTTCTTCCTCTACAGTCTCGGCCTACTTCCCCTCCATTTCCCTTCATGAGTTTCCTTCCACCAGCTTCTCCTCCCCCCTTAAATTTGGCTCTGTTCTCACAGCCTTTGGAGAGAGATGGGGCTGAGGGACATTGGATGGAGCATCTTTCCAGCATTCCAGAGAAAATTAGGGAAAGCAGAGAGTGCCTAACTTCAGGAATTCTTCCAGCCCCTTTTGGGGAGTTATCCTGTTGTTCAACAAGCCGACCAAGGGACACAGGGAGATGTAAGCCCCTTTAAACAATTTCTTTCCAGCTTCCCACAGGGCTGGCAAAACAAAAGGGAAGTTATGTCTGGAGGTTTTGCAACAGGCTGTGGTTAATATTTCCACTGACTTAACAATCTCAGCACTTTTGGGAACAGAAGGGGTGGGAGCATGAAAACCCCTCTGCGATCCATCAATATTTTTGTGACTGCATCATATTAAAAAAAAAAATAGAGACAAAATGGAAATTTATTTCTGACTGAGCACTGCCCTGAGTTTGGCTGAAGGTCCCTGGCTTGGAGACCTGCAGCGTTCTCTTGTGAATGTGCGTGGAATATATGTGCATGGTGTGGGTTCATTTACGAGAGGGGAAAAGGCAAGACCCCCCATTCCCCCCCCCGCTTCCCTCATCCAGCCCATCCAGCTGTGCTGCTGAACCGAATTGGCAGCCTGGACTAACCTCTGAGGGATCTTGGAAAGAAACAACATACAGCAAGCATTAAGTAAGGAGTTGGAACATGGAGGAGTTGTGACCCCTGTGAGGGGGGAAGGGAGGAAGGGCCCTCGAGAGACAGAGAGGACCTACCCCTCGCCCACCCCTGTAGGGAAGATCCAAGGCTCAGCTCCTGTTTACAGGTAATCCTTGATTTATGAACACAATGGAGCCCAAACACTCTGTTCCTAGGTGAGACATTTGTGAAGTGAATTTTGCCCCATGTTATGACCTGTCTGGCCATGGTTGTTAAGTGAATCACTGCAGTTATTAAGTTAGTAACATGGTCGTTAAGTGAATCTGTCTTCCCCATTGAGTTTGCTTGTCAGAAGTTCGCAAAAAAGGGATCTCGTGACTCCAAGACACCGCAACCGTCATAAATACATGCCAGTTACCAAGCGTCTGGATTTTGATCACGTGACTATGGGGATGCTGCTACGGACAGAAGTGTGATAAATGGCCGTAACCCGCTGTTTTCAGTGCTGTTGTCACTTTGAATGGTCACTCAGAGAAATGGTTGCAAGTTGAGGACTACCTATATTTCAGCAGGGCTCCAGCCATGGTCACTTGCGGTGATCTGAGTGGACATCGGGCAGTCCGGTGCAGGTGCTTGACAAGACACTTTGCTCCCTCTCCAAAACAGGCTCCCCCCTTGGGTGTCCTTTGCTAGCCCTGGGAGAGGGCCCTCCAGCCACCCCAGAAGATAGAGCGGCCTCAGGCTCCCTCTTCCTGGCTGGGCTGCTCAGCGGATCTGCTGGCAGAGAAGGGCAATGTGGGACTGACTTGGCTGTTCAGAAGGTCTCAGTCCAGGACCCTCTGTAATCTTGGCTTGGCCTTCAGCGTGAACATGGCCAATTCTTTCAGATGGCCTTCTGTGGACTCCAGTAATGAGCTGGAGCTTAGGTGCTTGGCTCCAGGCGTGTTCATCGGGTCTGAGCAAGAATAGAGTCGAGTCGAGTCGAGTCGAGTCGAGTCGATAGAATAGAATAGAATAGAATATAGAATGTATAGAATAGAATAGAATATAGAATAAATATAGAATAGAATAGGATATAGAATAAATATAGAATAAAATAAGAATATAGAATAAAATAAGAATAAAATATAGAATAAAATAATAAAATAAAATATAGACTAAAATAAGAATAAGAATAAGAATAAGAATAGAATAGAATAGAATAGAATAGAATAGAATAGAATAGAATAGAATGAGCTGGAAGAAACCTTGGAGATCTTCTACTCCAATCCCCTGCTTAGGCAGGAAACCCTATACCATTTCAGACAAATGGTTATCCAATCTCTTCTTAAAAACTTCTGGAGGGACTTCCGGTTTCCTTGTCTTCGGCGACGGCGGCGCTCTTTGAAGCTCCGCCAGCCCCGCCGCCTGTAGAGCCGCTTCGCGATCGAGAAGCGGCTCGAAAACTTCAAAATCCTGAGGATTGTTGGAGGAGAGATAGCAGGGCACAGGTCGAGCCCCTGTAACCCCCCAGGGAATCGTTTCTGGGGAGGAAACAGGCGCGGCTCCCTTCCAACCTGCTGAGACTCCGGGCGGCGTGGGACGATTCTGCTTCTGCAGAACAAGCCGGCTGCAGGAAACTTAAAGCGAAAGAACCAGCTTTAATAAACAGCGAAACTACCTGAATCCTGAAATTTGGAAACGCAAGTATTAGCACTTTGTTGACTTTTCAATCTGAGAAAATGCAAATGAGTGAAAGTGCTTTGAAAAAACATGGCGCCTAGCTTCAGAGTTAACGAGCCAGCGAGTGTGGATTGGTGAAGTTACTTTGTTTTGCTACAAAGTTTCCAAGTTGCTACTAAGCTGCCTCGCTTGTTATAAGAGAAATAACTGGGAAATTTTTTCCCTTTTCAATATTGGACTTTGCTTTATTTTAACCCTTGTTTGATCAAATCTGGGGGACTTTTTTAGAAGTCTTTGTGCAGGAGGGAAAGGAAAAGGAACCTCCCTCTTTAGAAAAACTAGATCACGAGCCAGGATGGCTTCAAAGAAGCAGGAAGGGAAGGCATTAGGGGGGGGATCCCCCACACACAAACAGCAAACGCAACCTCCCCCTGCTCAACAGCTACAAACTCAGAAAAAAGAATTTGATGTGGCAGATTTAAAAGAATTTATTTCTAAAACTTTGGATGATAAATTTCAAGAATCACAACAGGAATTTCAAAAATCACATCAGGAATTTTTGCAGGAAATTAATGAAGTTAAAGACATGGTGAAACAGAATCAAATTATGGTGACCAAAAAAATATCAGAAGTGGCGTCTGGCCTGGCAGATTTCATTGGGAAAGTTGATTTTAAAGTTGAAGAATTTAAATCAGAAGTTAATGTTAGGATGAAAGACAATGATTATAAAATTGATGAAGTTGACAATAAAATGCAGAGAATTGAAGATGAGATTGCTATGATACAATTCCGGGCGATGGAATTTGCCATACGGCTTCGGGGAATTCGAGAGGAGGAAAGACAGGACTTGAGACAAGTTTGCTCTGAAGCCCTGGCTAAGATTTTACAAGTTAATCCTGATTTGGTATTTCATAAAATAGATAAAATTTACAGAGTGAACTCTTGGGTGGCCAGGCAAAGACAATTACCCAGAGATGTGGTCATATACTTTACTGAGAGAGAAATTAGAAATGATATCCTGCAAAAATCTTTTCACACCTCTATACAAGTGGGGGGTTCACGGCTTGTAATTTTTAAAGAGTTACCTCCTAAAATGCTGAAAGCTAGAAAAGAATTTGGTTTTCTTGTTAAGGAATTGAAAAATTTACAGATACCCTTCCGGTGGGATGCACCAGCTGGGGTAATTTTTAGATATAAGGGAGAAGGATATCGGTTGAATACCGTGGAGAAGGCGCAACACTTCTACAGTACTATTCTTATGGAAAGAACACCATCTCCACGTACATCTACAGTTCTGGAGATTAAGGAGAGTGAAGAGAGGCAACTGAAAGAACAGTCTAAGCAGGAATTAGAAAACGTGCAAGGTGCAGAAGGAGGTATTCTGAGTGAGCCATCGCCGGATTCCTCTCCAATTTTGGATTTGATTCAGTTGACTGAAGTTAAAGATCAACGTATAACTAGAGCTCAATCCAAGCTACTTAAACAGAAGCAACAACAACAACAGGAAAGACAAGACAAGAAGGCAGTTAAGAGCACTGCACAAGAGATTGGCGCTATGGGAGGAGCGAGATCGAAGCTTGTGGATGAACTTCAAGCATATTGCTCCGCGCTCCATGAAGAGGCTAATGACCTTTAAGTGTTTATCTTGGAATGTCAATGGGTTGAATTCAGCACAGAAAAGGAAAAAATTATTTACATATTTGAAACAATTTAATAATGATATAATATGTTTACAAGAAACGCACATTACAACTCAAGATCAAAAATATTTGATAAACTCAAAACTAGGAGCACATTATATATCTTCAACTTCGCAGAAAAAGAATGGTGTGGTTATTTATGTAAATAAAAAATTAACAGCAAAAGTTATAGAAGTAGATCAAGATGGTAGATTTGTAGCAATTGAATTGTTTACAGCAAATGGTCAAATTCTTTTGATTGGAATTTATGCTCCCAACCAACAACAGGATTATTTTTACAAGATGTTACATACTAAAATATTGCAATGGGACTACAGATCTATTTTAATTATGGGAGATTGGAATGGAGTAATTGATTCTAAATTAGATAAAAAGAGCTTGGCAAAGTCTAGAATTAGACTACCACAGACCTTTTTTGATATGAAAGAAGATATGGAACTAAAAGATGCTTGGAGAATACATAACCCAAATGAATTGGATTACACTTTTTTTTCTGATAGACATAGATCTTTTTCTAGGATTGATTTTATCTTGTTGTCAAATGATCTACTTGTTAAGACAAAAAGAACAAAGATTTTTCCAAGAATTTTGACTGATCATAGTCCTGTATGGATAGAAATCGAGATGGATAAGGTTGAGAGACGTTCTTGGAGATTAAATGAGAACCTGTTTAGATATGAAAAAAATATAATAGAACTTAAAAAGCATTTGAAAGAATTTTTTGAAATAAATTTGAATAAAGGTACCCCAGTTGAAATTGTTTGGGATGCAAGTAAAGCTTATATGAGAGGGGTACTTATCTACATGAATTCTAAACATAGACTGTTCTGACAAAAGAAAAGATCTGAGTTGGAAATGGAAATAAAGAATAAAGAACAGTTACTTATTAAAAACCCAACAGATGAAAGAATACGAAGTGCTATAAAACTTTTGAAAGACCAATTCCAAATGCTTATGGCGGAACAAGTTGCAACAAGTTTACAATACGCGAAGCATAATACATTTTGCAATGCTAATAAACCGGGCAGATGGTTGGCTTACACATTGAGGAAAAAACAAAGTATACGGACTATTGATAGTATTGATATTGGAGGGAAAGAAATCTTTCAACAAAAACTAATTAAAGAAGCTTTTGTGGATTATTATACTAAACTATATGCCAAAGAAGAGGTGCAGAATGGACTTATAGAAAAATATTTAAAGGATAAGAGAGTTACAAAAATTACTGATCAACAAAAGGAAAGAATGAATTATCCTATAACAGAGGAGGAGATAACAGCAGCATTTAAACAGCTAAAAACAGCCAAAGCTCCTGGCACGGATGGTTTGACTGCAGTGTATTACAAAACTTTACAAGTTGAAATGGTGGGACAACTTAGAGATTTATTTTGCAATATTCAACAAGGGGGCAAAATACCCCCATCTTGGACAACTGCTTATATATCTTTGATACCAAAAGAACAAGTTGGTCCTAAAAAACCAGAGAACTACAGACCAATATCTCTTTTGAACACAGACTATAAAATTTATGCGAAGGTATTAGCCAACAGGTTGATGCCAGTAATCCAAAAGGTGATTCATGCGGACCAAGCGGGATTTATTGAGGGCAGATATATGAAGGACAATGTAAGGCAAGTAATAGACTTATTGGAATATCTTGACAAGAATAAACAGATTTCTGCAGTGCTGGTTTTTTTGGATGCGGAGAAGGCCTTTGATAGAGTGGATTGGAATTTTCTACTAAAGACTTTAAAAAAGATGGGCTTTGGGGACCAATTTATACAGGCGATCTCAGCAATTTACCAAGAGCAAAAAGCACAGATTATTATTAATGGAAGTTTGACGACAGAGTTTAAAATTGAAAAAGGAACAAGACAGGGATGTCCGTTGTCCCCACTTTTATTTATTTTAACATTGGAAGTCTTGCTAAATACAATACGGGACTCAAAAATTTTGAAAGGCATAATGATAAGGCAAGAGGATTATAGAATAAAGGCATTTGCAGATGATCTGGTGGTTACCCTATCACAACCAATGGAATCAACAATCCTGATGAACGACATTATACAAGATTATGGTAGAGTTTCAGGTTTTAGAGTGAATTCAAAAAAGACTAAAATGATAGTCAAAAATATGACACAAGATCGTAAACATGAGTTTGAAAGGAGGGCAGGTTTTGAAATTGTACCTAAGGTAAAATATCTTGGAGTTCAGGTTGCAGAATCAAACATGAAATTGTTTCAAAATAACTATGAGGTGTTGTGGCGAGAGGTTCAGAAAGACATGGAGACTTGGAAAAAGCTGCAACTGTCTTTACTTGGAAGAATAGCAGCAGTTAAGATGAACATTTTGCCAAGATTTCTGTTTTTGTTTCAAATGATTCCGGTGCTTAAAAGTGATAAACAACTGAAAGTTTGGCAAACTGGACTTAATAAGTTTGTCTGGAACGACAAAAAGCCGAGAGTGAAATTGAAAATTATGCAAGATATGCCAGAAAGAGGAGGCCTTAAACTTCCAAACCTACAGTTATATTATGACGCAGCAGCTTTAACTTTAACAAGTGACTGGTTTGGAAGTAAAAAGGCTGGAATATTGAATGCAGAAAGTTTTGATCTTGAATTTGGATGGCATGCTTACCTATTTTATGATGACAAAGTTGATAAAGTATTTAAAAGTCATATACTTAGAGACTCTTTGATGAGAGTTTGGAAGAAGCACCGACTCAAATGGGATTATAAAATACCGCTATGGCTGGATCTTGGTCATACCTTGTGGAATACAAATATAATGTCACTCGGGGGGTTTTTATACAAAGAGGTTCTTTTTACAGATGCGGGCAGATGGCAGCTGAAGACATTGCAGACACTGTTGGACGAAGGGATTAATTTAACCTGGTTACAATATAATCAATTACAATTGAGATGGAAAGAGGACCAAAAAACTGGTATTATGTTGCATGAGGAAGAATTGGTTAGACATATAAGAGAGAAAGGTCCAATGCATATTAAAAGGCTTTATAATGTTTTGCTAGAAAGGGATTCAGAAACGGAATTAGTTAAAGATTGTATGATTAAGTGGGCACAAAATTTTGAAGAACCAGTGATGTTGGAAACATGGGAAAAAATTTGGGTTCAGAATGTTAAATTTACACAGTCGCAGAATTTGAGGGAAAATTTTTATAAAATGTTTTATAGATGGCATCTAGATCCTAAAAAGTTGTCATGTATGTACCCTAATGTTCAGCCAAAATGTTGGAGATGTGAATGTTTGGATGCTACGTATTATCATGTTTGGTGGACCTGTAGGAAAGTTAAGGCTTTTTGGATAAAAATATGGTGGGTCATGCAGAATGTTTTGAAGAAAAAAATTCAATTTTCTCCACAATTGTTTTTATTGGGCATAGTTAAGGGTTTTACACGGGATGAAACAAAATTAATATTGTATATGATAACAGCAGCAAGATTGTTGATAGGTAAATATTGGAAGAATGAAGCTTTGCCTACTATCGAGGAATGGACTTCGAAGATGGCTAGTTTTGCAGAGATGGCGAAGATTTCAGCATATTTAAAAGATTGTTCACAAGAGACTTATGAATGGGAATGGAAAAGGTGGATAGAATATGTTCAGAACAAATACCAAATTAGAAAGTATCAAATAGCTTTTATTTGAAAACAATGTATTAGAAATATTTTAATATAAAGAGACAAAGAGGGAAAACTATGTAGGGGGAGGGATGGGTTCAGGTATATATATCAGTGTTATTAGTTATGAGTACATAATAGGGAAGTCTGGGGGGGGGAGGGTTAGGGAGGGTTAGGGAGGACGGGAAGTTTGGGGAGGGAGGTGGGGGGGTGAAAAAAAAAGGGGTGAAAATGTAATTGTAAAACTTTTGCAATAAAAAAAAAAAAAAAAAAAACTTCTGGAGGCAAGTTGTTCCACTGGTTAATTGTTCTCACTGTCAGGAAATTTCTCCTTAGTTCTAGGTTGCTTCTCTCCTTGGTTAGTTTCCACCCATTGCTTCTTATCCTACCCTCAGGTGCTTTAGAGAATAGCTTGACTCCCTCTTCTTTGGGGCAGCCCCTGAGATATTGAAACACTGCTATCATGTCGCCCAGGTAGCTCTTGATATGGCAGAGAGTGGTTGGATTCACATGACACTCTAAACCCTAAAACGGGGTTCATGAGATATTGCTCCTGTGATCAGACAGCATGCTAGGCCAAGACAAGCCTATAATGGGATGATTTCATGTGAAGGTCTGGTACTTCATGCAACATGCCAAGATAATGAAAAGCAAATTTGTTTTCATTCTGTTGACAGGCGAATGTCCAGCATTTGTACCTTGTAAAAATGGTTCAAAGGCCACATTTACTCAGCAAATTGAACTTGGTTACTGAATGAACTCATATTCTGGGTTTGTACAATATATTGAATCATAAAGTACTCAAAGGAGCTAGATTTGGATAGTACACTGAGTCATATTTTGTTTCTTTCTTTCTTTCTTTATATCCTGCCTTTATTATTTTTTACAAATAACCCAAGGCGGCAAACTTATCCAACACATCTTCCTCCTCCTTCTCTTTTCCTCACAACAACCCTGTGAGGTGGGTTGGGCTGAGAGAGAGTGATTGGTCCAAGGTCACCCAGCTAAGGCTGGACCAGAACTCACAGTCTCCCAAACTGGTCAACTAAATAAGTTTTACATTTTTAAATAAAATTGATACTACCCAAGTTGAACACATTGAGCAAATACTGCAGGTGTGTGTGTGTGTGTGTGTGTGTGTGTGTGTGTTGTATAACAATGTTTAATTTTCAGGAGGCGTTCTTATGTGCTTGTCATGTAAACAATAACATGCATGCCTCCCAAACAGCCATCAGAGATAAAACCCTGCAGAGAAAATGCTTCTCGCATTGGAGATATTTAAACACGTTCAGCTGCCACTCATCCTGCATTTCATGCAAACCGCCCTTTAGAGTGGAATGGGCCACATGAGGCTCTGCAGACCCTCCTCCTTTTTTGGGGGACTCACAACCCACTCAAGCATCAACGGTGTGGACAAACGAGATTCTCCCATGAGGAATTCTGCAATGTCCTTTCATTTTCATTCTGCAGAACTTGAGAGGGAAAGGAATGGCTTTCTTATATGCCAGCAATCTGCTGTCCAAGATTTGCAGCAGGATCATGAAAAGGGATGTTAACGCAACATGTGGTGCTTTGTCAAGTAACAATAAATAATGATAATGAAATGGCGAAGCTGAGAGATGCAGGAAGGATTGATGGCCAGGCCGCTCTCCCTCTCTTGCCCTTCTCCTCATTTTTCCTCCTGAGTGGAACTCTTTAGCAATCACCTCTTGAAAGGAACCATGTTCCAATTGAATTTGGACCTTTCTGGCTCTTCACAACAAATTTCTGGATCTGTTGTGCTTTACTTTATGGACTATAAAGAGGTTGCCATCATTTCCCACTGGCCTAAAAGCCATTTTCCAATGCTCTCTCCTACCCCATTGGTGCCTTTCTGTTCTGTTTGCAATAACAACAAAAATGCTTTATGTTGCATTCCATTACTGGTCCTTCTTGACGGAGGAGAATATGGTAAATTTTGTTTGGGCTTTCTTTCCCATTCTGAGAATTGTCTGAACAATTTTTTGGAGAAAAGATGGCGATTTGATTTTATTCCCCATTTTCTTCAAAATGTGGATAACTATTCTTCCATTAACAAATGTCCAGAATAGATTGCTGCCAGTCACATACCAATCAAACATGTTAATCAGAGGCTGTTTTTTTTTTAAGAAGTCACAAAATTCTGAATATATTTGCCCCTCAGGTGTGCACTCAATAACGAACAATACTTACAAAATTAATTCAGAATGATCCAGAACTGAACAACAACAGTTCAGACATAGAAAAGAGCAGTTTAAAAATGACTAAGGAAGTATGTCAATCAGAAATCAGTTCCATTTGTCCTTTTAAAGTAGAGATTTTGAATGGGTCGATAAGAAGTGGCAAAAAATCACCTTTAGCAGTTTTCATAATCCAGTGGCCTCCATAACTCCTGTCCTGCCCTCAGGTGATAAGGAAAGTTCATTCATAACCCCTCTGACTAAGCTTCAGTCATAGTCAGTTTGGTCCTCCCTTTGTCTTCCCCAGTTCCTTGTCTTGATTATCAAGAGTATCAGAATAGAAGAATTATCAGAATAGAATAGAGCTGAAAGGGACCTTGGAGGTCTTCTAGTCCAGCCCCTTGCTCAGCAGGAGAACCTATACTATTTCAGATAAGTGACTGTCTAGAGTCTAGACTCTTCTTAAAAACCTCCAGTGATGGAGAGCCCACAATTTCCGGAGGCCAGCTGTTCCACCGGTTAATTGTCCTCACTGTTAGGAAGTTTCTCCTCAATTCCAGGTTGCTTCTCTCTTTGATCAGTTTCCAACCTTTGTTTCTTGTCCTGCCCTCTGGTGCTTTGGAGAATAATTTGACCCCTGCTTCTTTGGGGCAGTTCTTCAAATACTGGAATACTGCTATCATGTCGCCTCTAATGTTTTTTTTTCTCTAGACTAGCCAGACCCAAATCCTGCAGTCGTTCTTCCTATGGTTTAGTCTCCAGGCCTTTGATTATCTTAGTTGCTCTTCTCTGAACTTTTTCCAAAGTCTCAACATCTTTTTTGTAGTACGTATGGTGACCAAAATTGGTTTCAGTATTCCAGGTGGCCTTACTAGGGCTTTATAAAGCGGTACTGATACTTCACGTGATTTTGATTCTATGCCTCTGTTTATACAGCCAAGGATTTCTCAATTCAGAGGCAGCTAAGCTCTTCTGGAGGAAGCCAGATGCTTGCAAGTCATAGCACTTAGCATTGGTTCCAGGGGCTTTTCTCAGAAGCTTTGATGTCTCACCGCAAAGGCTCCCCAATACATTCCTGGGAGTCATCCTGACCAAGTGCCTCGGCAGAAGGCAGAGTCCACTTGCATAAATGTCTTTGGGCTCAGCCTTTTCAGCGATGGACATCACTGCCAGGCTTAACTGTTGTGATAAATGGCTGCCCCTTTCAGAGAATTCGTTGACTCGAGAGAACATCTGAGCTGCCATATTAAATCCAAATAGAATAGAATAGAATAGAATAGAATAGAATAGAATAGAATAGAATAGAATAGAATAGAATAGAATAATTTTATTGGCCAAGTGTAATTGGACACACAAGGAATTTGTCTTGGTGCATATGTTCTCAGTGTACATAAAAGAAAAGATACATTCATTGTATGGTTAGGCCAGATAGCAACTTTCCTTGTGGACGGCATTTGTGACGGCATTTGTGACATAAAAATGACTGTAGCAGAGTCTAAAAGCTGCAGGAAATGTGATTGAGAGCACAACTGGACATTGAGGTATAATACCACTCTATAAAGCCTTAGTAAAACCACACCTAGAATACGGCATCCAGTTTTGGTCCCCACACTTTAAAAAAGATGTTGAGACTGTAGAAACAGTGCAGAGAAGAGCAATCAGGGTGATGAGGGGACTGGAGGCTAAAACATATGAAGAACGGTTGCAGGAACTGGGCAGGGCTGGTCTAGTGAAGAGAAGGGCCAAGGGAGACAGGATAGCATTTTCCAATATTTGAGGGGTTGCCACAGAGAGGAGGGGGTCAAGCTAGTTTCCAAAGCACCCGAAGGCCAGACAAGGAAGAATGGATGGAAACTGAACTGGAAATAAGGAGAAATTTTCTGACAGTGAGAGCAATCAACCCATGGAACAGAAGTTGCCTTCAGAAGTTGTGGGAGCTTCATCACTGGAAACTTTCATGAAGAGACTGGACTGCCATCTGTCAGAAATGGTGTACGGTCTCCTGCTTAGGTGGGGGGTTGGACTAGATGACCTATAAGGTCCCTTCCAGCTCTATGAATCTGTATCTGTATCTATAAAATTGGTTGAAGTTAGACTGCAGTAAGTATACAAAATAGTTCTTTGAAGCAGGAGAGTGTGCAATCTCAATGGGACTTGTGCAATTTGTATCCATTTATCTCCCCATGTTTAGCCTTAAGAGCAGGAGAATTGCTTTGGGGCAAACAGTTCAAATGTGGCTGTCAAAGAGAGGTGCTGATAGGTAGGTGTTCTCTGCAGGTGAGAAATGGGGTGGCGGGTGGTGGTGGTAAGGGAAGTACCCCTACTGGAGAGAGACTGGGCTGGGCTTTGAAGCATCTGGCTGGAACCCAGTCTGAAGATGGAGTCTTTTGGCCATAGTCAAATCACCTCCTGATCTCCCTGGGCTTTGTCAGGATGCCTGGTATCAGACCAGTTAAGGTGTCCCATTCCTGGTACCAAATGGGCCCATTGGAGAATTTCCCAGCAATTTGGGGGCAGATGCCATGACTCTTAATGGTCTCTAGAACATGGAGATGGCAGAAGCAGTGGAGAGTGGTCCTCACAGCGCCCTCTTCCTCCATGGCGGATCCCAGAAAGCCCCTTAGTTAACTGAGGAGCCACAGAAGATGGAGAGCCATAGAGAAGTGGTGGAAACGAAGTGAACCAGACTGATGCTGTATGTTCTATGATCAGAGTTGCATAACTGTATCTGGGAAGACAGTGTGGCATTAAGACCAGCTAATGTCCTCATTTCTGCCTTCATGCTGCTTTTCTAGACTGGTGGCTTTGACCAAATCTACCTGTCCCCTTTTGGGGGACCTCTTGAGGGCACATTTCTGAATTTTCAGAGAGAGAAAATTCCTTGTGTTCATTCCAGGTTTGACTGCACTTGACCAGAATACAATGAGATGACCATGAGAGATCTTATAAGATTGCCTTGCACTTATGATGGAGATATGGATATCTGTGGCATGAGCTCTGCTGCCTGTAAGCTTGGTCTGTTTGGGAGACACATTTGTGCAGCTTGGAACAGGCACAGTTGGATTTGCAATGGTGCTTAATGTTTCTTTGAGGGAGGGGCTAGCGCTTTTGATCCAGCCACTTTGGGGAACTATCAGCCAATCCAACGTTCTCTTCTTCAGGAAAGCTTTGGAGAAGGTGATGATGTTTCAGCTGCTGAGGATCTTTCTGTAGATAAACTTGATTTTCTGGAGCCCTGAAGACAGAGTTCAGGCCCAGGCATGGGATGGAGATGACATTGGTCGAGTGGTGGATGATTTTTATCAGGACTGGATGAAGGGAGTGGACCTCTGGTATTATCAGGCTTCTCAAGAGCCCGTTGGTGTCCTTCTGGACTGTCCTAGATAGATAAGACTTGGCGGTTCCATTTCTTGCAGTGGTTCCACTTCTAAGCAAGTGATTCCAGTCAGCATGAATGGAGGAAGAGTGGTTACACTCAGGCCACCCCAGTTATGAGTCCTATAGGACTTCAACCTAGTTCCATGAAGCTGCTGGGATGGAGCAACATTAGTATGCTGATGATATTCAATTGTACACCATTACCAAATGCTGGACCAGGATGCTGGAATAGAATGGAGCTGGAAGGGACCTTGGAGGTCTTTTAGTCCAACCCTCTGCTCAAGCAAGAAACCCTATACCAATAATGGCTAACCTTTTTGCCATTGCGTGCCAAAAGCGGGGGGAGCACAGGGGGGTCTTGTGCATGCATGCCCACACCCATAATTCAATGCCCCCTTCCCCCCGTGCATGCACACGTGACCCCCCTATGCAACACCCGCTTTTGGCACGCGATGGCCCGGTGGGCCCGGTAGGCCTGTTTTTCGCCCTCCCCAGGCTCCAGAGCTTTTCTTGGAGACTGGGGAAGGCAAAAACAGCCTCACCCCCCGGGAGGCCCTCCAGAGGCCGGAAACAGCCTGTTTCCCAACTTCCAGTGGGCCCAGAAGGCCCAAAAATCAGCTGGCCGGTGCGCACATGCGCACTGGAGCTGATCTAGGACAACGCTCGCGTGCCCACAGATATGGCTTCGCGTGCCACCTGTGGTACGTGTGCCATAGGTTCGCCATCACGGCCCTATACCATTTCAGATAAGTGATTGTTCAGTCTCTTTTCAAAAACCTCCAGTGATGAAGCACCCACAACTTCTGAAGGCAACCCCTTCCATTGATTAATTGTCCTCACTGTCAGGACTTTTCTCCTTAGTTCTAAGTTGCTTCTCTCCTTGATTAGTTTCCAGTCATTGATTCTTATCCTGCCCTCTGGTTTTGCTTTATGCCTGAAGGGTCAAAGAAGCTCAAACTTCTAGGATCAAGAATTGTTGCTGATTGACCTGGTCTCAGTTTGTTTCCAATATTACTGAAGCGGCTTTCATTCCCACTAAAGGAGCAGGTCCACAATTTGAGAAATTTCCTAAACTTGCAGATCCCGCTCGACTTTTGAAGACAAATCAGAATTTGCTTCTTAGTCCAACTCAAAATGGCGACCACCTTTAAAAGCTTATATGGGTTGTTGGTGCCTGACTAGCTGCAGCTGCTTTCCACCCAGAAGGGCCCAGCACAGGCAGTCTTTGAGGGGGGCATCCTGGGGATCTTTACCCTGCAAGAGGGAGGATGTGGGCTTGACAGCGTTTCTTCTCAGGCAGCCCCTTCTCTTGGGAACCCTTTGCCCCCTGAGATCAGGAGCCCCCAATCGCCTCCACAAAGGCCTTGCAAACAGTATTCTGCATGGCCTTGATACTAGGGCTACTTTGGGTTAGTTGCTGTAAGGCAACGGATTATAATTTTTTTTTAGCAGTTTGTTGCTTTCTGGATGTAAACCACTGCAGGTCCTTTGTGGAAGTGGGCTTTCTATAAATAAATAAGCCAGCAAGCTACTTTCTTCTGTGGGTTGGCTTGTCTGTCTGGACTTTTGACATAAAAACTAAAACAAACTTAAACTATGGCATTCTGATTCTCTGGTGAGATAAGCAAAGCCCTGTCTTTTCCCTGTTGCGTCCCACCAACTCCCCACAATACTGCTGTGTCACACAGGTGTTTCTTTGATGACCCACAGGCTCTAGGGCTGCTCCACCCCCAGCCCGAGGCCTTTTGGTACTCTGTTCTTGTCCTTCATTTCTAGATTGGGTGAGCTTGTTACTAGATCCCTCAGTCCCTTTCAGCCGACTTTTCCTAAACATAATTCATTGGAGGATGGATCAAGTAGCAATTTGCCATGGTCACTGAAGTAGTAAATTTTGAACCTTTCTGATTATTTATGTGGCTGCCCCATACATAAATGTTCTCCAGGTCAGACAAATACAAACTCAAAATAGAGCAGAAAGCAGAGTAAGCTAAAGACAGAAGTAAGATCATAAGCTACTGGATTCAAATATATCCATGAATCCACCCTGGTGAGGCATCCAAGAGGCCCTTGTCAACCTTACGTTGATCCAGTGGATCATAAAGGGGGCAGCCTGATCTTGCAAAGCTAAACAGGGACAAACCTGGTTAGTTCTGAGTTGAGAGACCATTGGAAAATGAAAATTAGAAACTGAAAAACATCCTGGAAGATGGCAAATACAAACCCATATTGTGTCCAATTTTATGTTCTGACAAAATCCTTTAAACTGAAAAAAGGTTGGAAAGCTACTAAAGAAGTGCCTGATTTGTTATGAATACCTGCTTCATGAAGTCTCATGAAGGGTCAGGGCAGTTCCCTCCGTCAGAGTGCTACAGGTCAAAACCCCTTTTGTGTAGGTCTTGCCTCTTTCTGCCCTTGTGGTTCCTTGCTGATTTTCAAGTTGTCCTTAAA